>NC_073694.1:106538689-106682449 GCF_029784165.1 Wyeomyia smithii
AACTTCAGAAAAATGTATGATAAATGTTTTTCTTTTTGCCTCGAGCATATGTTCGAAAAAATCGAAGCCTCGAGCATATGTTCGAAATTGTCTCAATTTCTTATTTTACCAGTAGCTAGGAAAAGCTACCCACTTCAAAAACTACATCACTAATTTCTGCGTCAATTTGACTCCTCGCTTTTGGTGACATCGCCCTCTCCGTTTTCATATAGTGCGAAAACGTTCATGATTTTAAAAAACAGAACTCTGGTATTTGTTATGTATCGATATGTTAACACCATAACGATCACTCATTATTAAATTTCAAACAAAAACTTGCATATCAAAAGATTTAAAATTTATGCATCAATTTCACCTCAAAATAAGATTATCTTTCCAGGGCTAAGTAAGTACCATGTACCAGAGTTCTGCAGACTGGAAGAGGTCTTGGCCATCACAATGAACAAACTTCCGAGTGTGTTCATGCAAATTCCAACGTAATTTGGCAACGGTACAAAGCTCCGACTCATCCAAGATTTACAACGATCTGTGATTGAATATAACAGTAATCACATGTAGCCTATACTGCCCTTCTTGCATGGTTGACGTAAGAGCCAACATGACCAAAATGTACTTGTTTGTTGATTCGACTTTCTTGTTCTAAGATTAATACAATATTACACACTAAAAAAATCTTTTTTTGTTTTTGAAACATTCGAGAAATATAAAAAATACGCAACTACCAATTGGTTTCACTCCATACGAAAGGCGATTGTTTAAAAAAAATCGTATTATTCGATACATAAGCCAGGAAAAAGGAGTTAAGTTCTTATTTACTGATTTGGCCTAACATGTTAAAATTTTTCCTTAATATTCAGCTCGACAGGGTTATTAGCACTGTTATTGATTCTTTTTCGAAAGTATTTAGCAAAAATGATTAAAAACTTAGCCAATAGAGATTTTTAGGAGCATATTTCGGAATATAAATAAATATATATATATATATATATATATATATATATATATATATATATATATATATATATATATATATATATATATATATATATATATATATATATATATATATATATATATATATATATATATATATATATATATATATATATATATATATATGTATATATACATATATGTATACATCATTCCGCGTCGAACACTCGACAGAAACGGACGTGCAAAGTGGTCGTTCTATTACATTCCGGTCCGTGTGTACGAATAGCCAAACAAAAGAGTGTATCATTCGCGCTAAAGGCCAACTAGATTGTGAGTTGTGTCGATACGTTCTGTACCCGGCTCACAACTTTGGCTGCAAAATACCAGCTGCAGTTTTGATCTGTGCACCGTGAATAGATCTTTTTAATCCAAGCCCATCAGTTGACAGTCGAGTCCGTGTCGCTGTGCTGAGTGATCTCAAACCCGGCTCACTGCTGGTGGCTGTATTGGTGCTGCTGTACTGGTGCTGCTGGCTGCTTTGGGTGCAGCTTCGAACGATCGGACAACCACTGCTGGAAGGAAGAAGTAAAGAGGTACGTGTTCTTGTCGGCGCTAGTGCGCTAGTGCGCTAGTGCGCTAGTGCGCTACATTTAGCGCAATGGATATAGATCCCTCGCCTCCCGTGCCACCATCCCCGCGCCCCCCTGACCCTGACCCTTCTGTTACCCCCTCCCCTGTTCATTCTCCAGTCCCCCCTCGCCCCAGGCTTTACCCGGACGGATCTCAACAGGGCAGCTATACTGTTTATTTTCGTCCAAAGGCAGGAGTGAATTCAAAGCGTTTAAACATACTGCAAATTGCTAAAGATCTGACGAAGGGGTACAAGGCCGTGACCGAAATTTCCAAGGTCCGACCTAACAAGCTCCGTGTCGTGGTCAGTGATCTGGCACAGGCCAATGCTATCGCTTGCTCTGAGCTCTTCACACGCGAGTATCGCGTCTACATACCCGCACGAGACGTGGAGATCGACGGTGTCATAACCGATTCGAGTCTGTCTGTCGAGTGTATCCTAAAAAGCGCAACCGGTTGCTTCAAAAATACCGAAACACAGGCGAAGATTTTGGATTGTAAGCAATTGCGGTCCATGTCTCTCGTCGGCGGTAAAAAAGTTTACACTCCGTCAGACTCGTTTCGCGTTACGTTTGCCGGATCTGCACTCCCTAGCCACGTCTCGATCGACCGGGTTCGTCTGCCTGTGCGATTGTATGTACCCCGTGTTATGAATTGTACCAATTGCAAGCAGTTAGGCCACACAGCCGCCTACTGCTGCAATAAGGCACGATGTAGCAAGTGTGGGGAGACTCATGCGGAAGATTCTTGCAGTGTTAATGCTGAAAAATGTATTCACTGTGGGGAAAACCAGCATGAGCTCTCCACATGCCCGGTGTACATGCAGCGCAGAGATAAAATCAAGCGGTCACTTAAGGAGCGTTCAAAGCGTTCTTACGCTGAGATGCTGAAGAAGACCGTGACCACTTCTACCATAACATTGAACCCCTTTGATCTGTTGCCCTCTGATGAAACCGATTCTGACGATTCATCAGCGGGAACATCTTATGCCAATCCTGGGGAGTCTAGGAAGAGGAAAAATGTTTCTTCTCCTAAACTTCCCCGTAAAGGTCCTAAGATTTCCCAAAGTGTAATGAAAAGTACGAACAAACCAAACAGTGCTGCGGAAAAACCGAAGCAAACTCCTCCTGGGCTTGCAAATTTAAAGTCCCAGAAGGAGTTCCCAGCACTGCCAGGAACATCTAAAACCCCAGTTGTTCCTTTTGCACATCCAGTTGATGAAACAAACTCTGGATTAGTGAAATTTTTAGACATTGTGGACTGGATTTTTGAAAATTTCAATGTACCCGATCCAATTAAAATTTTTCTTACAGCATTCCTTATGTTCGACGTCGCTACGGTTGGATTGCACATGGAAGGTAATCCTTGATCCTCACGGTAGCGACCATTTGCCTATTCTTATTTCAATTAATAACGGGTCAACTCGCATGCGACCAATTGACATTCCGTATGACCTCACACGGAATGTCGATTGGAAGTTATACGAGGAAATGATTTCAAAAGCGGTCGAGTCGATTCAACATCATCCACCACTTGAAGAATACAACCTCCTCGCGGGCTTGATTCTCGACGCCGCGTTGCAAGCCCAAACGAAGAAATATCCCGGCATAACGATCAAAGAACGGCCTCCCACTCCGTAGTGGGACCAAGAGTGCTCCGATGTCTACACGCAAAGATCCTACGCGTATCTGACCTTCCGGGATACAGACGATGCCGACGACTTTAAACGTTATTCGGAGCTTGATACCAAGTTTAAAAGCTTGACTAAGGCAAAGAAACGCGGATATTGGCGTCGGTTCGTAAACGAGACGTCGAGGGAGACATCAATGAGCACTCTTTGGAACACAGCCCGAAGAATGCGGAATCGCGTAACGGTCAACGAAAGCGAGGAGTCTTCAAGTAGGTGGATATTTGATTTTGCCAGGAAAGTATGTCCGGACTCTGTTCCTGAGCAAAACATTGTTCGCGATGCGTCTCCGGGCCACGACGCGATTGAATCACCTTTTACGATGGCAGAATTTTCAGTTGCCCTCCTGTCCTGTAACAATAACGCGCCTGGGTTAGATAGAATCAAATTCAACTTGTTGAAGAATCTACCCGGCAATGCCAAGAGGCGCTTGTTGAACTTGTTCAATAAGTTCCTGGAGCAAAATATTGTATCGCAGGATTGGAGGCAAGTGAAGGTGATCGCCATCCAAAAACCAGGGAAACCAGCTTCTGATCACAACTCTTATAGGCCGATTGCAATGCTATCCTGTATCCGGAAATTGATGGAAAAAATGATACTCCGTCGTTTAGACCATTGGGTCGAATCAAATGGTCTACTATCAGATACTCAATTTGGCTTCTGCCGTGCCAAAGGGACGAATGATTGTCTTGCGTTGCTTTCAACAGATATTCAGCTGGCGTATGCTCGCAAAGAACAAATGGCGTCTGCGTTCTTGGACATTAAGGGGGCTTTTGATTCCGTTTCTATTGACATTCTTTCGGGTAAACTTCACCGACAAGGATTTTCTCCAATTTTGAACAATTTTTTGCACAATTTGTTGTCCGAAAAGCACATGCATTTTACGCACGGCGATTTGGCAACTTTTCGCATTAGCTACATGGGTCTTCCCCAGGGCTCATGTTTAAGCCCCCTTCTTTACAACTTTTAGTAAATGACATCGACGAATGTCTGGCAAATTCATGCACGATAAGACAACTTGCAGACGACAGTGTAATCTCTGTTACAGGAGCCAAAGCTGCCGATTTGCAAGGACCATTGCAAGATACCTTGGACAATTTGTCTGCTTGGGCTTTACAGCTAGGTATCGAATTCTCTCCGGAGAAGACTGAGATAGTAGTTTTTTCTAGGAAGCATGAACCTGCTCAGCTTCAAACACAATTAATGGGTAAAACGATTTCTCAGGTTTTGGTACACAAATATCTTGGTGTCTGGTTCGACTCTAAAGGCACCTGGGGTTGTCACGTGAGGTGTCTGTTGAAAAAATGTCAACAAAGAGTAAATTTTCTTCGTACAATAACCGGACAATGGTGGGGAGCCCACCCAGGAGACCTTATAAGGCTTTACCAAACAACGATATTGTCTGTTATTGAATACGGGTGTTTCTGCTTCCGCTCCGCAGCAAACACACATTTGATCAAACTGGAGCGAATACAATATCGTTGTTTGCGTATCGCCTTAGGTTGCATGCAGTCGACCCATACGATGAGTTTGGAGGTCTTAGCTGGAGTACTACCATTGAAAAACCGCTTCTGGAGCCTGTCTTCTCGTATTCTTATCAAATGTGAGGTCTTGAACCGTCCCGTGATTGAAAATTTTGAAAGGTTAATCGAACTTAATTCTCAAACCCGTTTTATGACATTGTATTTCAATCACATGTCACAAAATATTAACCCTTCTTCGAATATTCCAAATCGTGTCGACTTATCAAATACTTCTGATTCTACTGTGTTTTTCGATACATCCATGATAGAAGAAACTCGTGGAATCCCGGATCATTTACGCGTGCAGCAGATCTTTTCCAATAAATATCGAAACATCAACTGCGACAATATGTACTACACTGACGGATCACTTCTTGATGGGTCCACTGGCTTCGGTATCTTCAATAACAATTTAACCGTCTCCCATAAGCTCGATAATCCTGCTTCTGTTTACGTCGCAGAATTAGCTGCAATTCAGTACACCCTAGGGATTATCGAAAAAATGCCCACGGACCATTATTTCATCTTTACGGACAGTCTCAGTTCCATTGAGGCTCTCCGATCGATGAAAGATGTTAAGCACACCCCGTATTTCCTGGGGAAAATACGGGAACATCTGAGTGCTTTATCCGAAAAATCTACTCAGATTACCTTAGCGTGGGTCCCTTCTCACTGCTCGATACCGGGTAATGAGAAAGCGGACTTTTTGACTAAGGTGGGCGCAACAAACGGTGATATTTATGAAAGACCAATTGCCTTTAATGAATTTTTCGCATTTGTACGTCAGAATACGATCAACAGTTGGCAAAATTCTTGGACCAAGGGAGAACTGGGAAGGTGGTTACATTCCATAATCCCCAAGGTATCGACGAACCCGTGGTTCAAGGGGTTGGATGTAGGTCGGGATTTCATTTGCGTGATGTCCCGGCTTATGTCCAATCACTATAGATTTGACGCGCATCTCCGTCGTGTTGGGCTCGAGAAGAGTGGTATCTGTGCCTGTGGTGAAGGTTATCACGACATAGAGCACGTTGTTTGGTCATGCCCTGTACACCGTGACGCCAGGTCTAGATTAGTAGCTTCCCTGCAGGCCGAAGGTAGGCAGCCGGCTGTTCCTGTTCGTGATGTCTTGGTGAGCCGTGACCTATCCTACATGTCCCTTATATACGTTTTCATGAAGTCTATCCACGCCCCAGTTTAGTCCTATCCCCTTCCGCCTACATCCAACCAAACGACAAGAACACGTTAAGACCCCGGATCCGGAAACAGCAACTAGACCCGCACGATACTCTCAGGCCCCGAGGGAGACAACCCAATACGCCAGTCCGTAATATATATATATATATATATATATATATATATATATATATATATATATATATATATATATATATATATATATATATATATATATATATATATATATATATATATATATATATATATATATATATATATATATATATATATATATATATATATATATATATATATATATATATATATATATATATTTCGAGGGAGGACACAAGTCCTGGACCTGCAAGGGGCCTGATAGGAGCCAGTTATGTAGGCGTTGTGGTGGTGCTGGCCATAAAGCTAAAGACTGCGGGGAGCCTCCCAAGTGCTTGGTATGTACTGGAAAACGGGACGCCAAGCACTTTATGGGAGGCCCACGGTGCCCAGCCGGTAAGGCGGCCACGAAACCACGGGCGTGAGGGTGACACAATTGAACCTGAACCATGGCTATGCGGCAAAGCAACTGCTATACCAAGCAGCGTCTAAGTCGCGGTCGGACATCGCAATCGTATCGGACCCCTACTGCATCCCTCCCGGAAACGGTAATTGGGTTGCAGATAAGTCCAGTACGGCGGCCATATGCACGACCAGCAAGTTCCCGGTTCAGGAGGTTGTGTCAACCTCAAATGAAGGATACGCGGTTGCCAAGGTGGACGGAGTGTTCTACTGCAGTTGTTATGCTCCGCCGCGTTGGTCTATCGAAAGGTTCACCCAGATGGTCGATTTGTTATCTATGGAGCTGGCGGGACTAACACCCTTAGTGGTGGCGGGCGACTTCAACGCTTGGGCTGTTGAGTGGGGAAGCCGCCGCACGAACCGGAGGGGTCAGATCTTGTTGGAAGCTTTGGCAAAGCTCAACCTAGATCTGGCCAACGTTGGAACCAAGTGTACATTCAGCAGAAATGGTGCGGAGTCGATCATCGACGTGACGTTCTCCAGCCCAGGACTGATCGTGAACTGGAGGGTAGACGATGGCTACACCTATAGTGACCACCAGTCGGTCTGCTATAGCGTAGTCCAGAACGTGAGGCGGCAGGCGACGGGTAGAGCCAATACTCCGACCGTCCGCGGGTGGAAGACATCGCATTTCGATGCCGAGGTATTTGCAGAAGCAATGAGAAAAGAGCGCGAGGGGGGCAGTTGGCTCCGCCCGAGTGCTGACCAATTAGTTGCCACATTATCGCGGGCGTGCGACGCCACCATGCCTAGGACCCGCCAACCTAGGAATGGTAAGTCACCGGTATACTGGTGGACCGACGCGATAGCGGACCTCCGTATCGCGTGCCTCCGTGCAAGACGGATGTTGCAACGTGCACGTACCGATGCACAGAGGGTAGAGCGCCGTGTAGTATTCGGATCTGCACGATCGGCGCTTAAAAGTGCGATAAAGGCGAGCAAAAGGGCCTGCTTCGATAGGCTATGCGCGAGTGCCAATACGAATCCGTGGGGCAACGCCTACAGAGTCGTAATGGCGAAGACCAAAGGCGTGTTGGCGCCTGCAGAGCGATCACCAGCGATGCTGGAGCGTATCATCGAGGGACTCTTTCCACGACACGAGCCAAATCCTTGGCCTCCGGTTGCTGAGTCTCACGTCCGACGTTCCAGTATCTCAGACACAGACCAGGGATGGTTGGCCAACCTGCCGGGCATCCAATCCGTGAGAGACGGCAGCCGTGCAGAGGTTGTGGAGGAGGTAAGGGTTACGAATGAGGAACTCATCGTGATCGCCAACTCCCTAAAGGTGAGCAAGGCACCGGGACCGGATGGAATCCCGAACTTGGCCATCAGGACGGCCATGAAAGTGGCCCCCGATCTATTTCGAGCAGTCATGCAGAAGTGCCTGGATGACTGCCTCTTTCCGGACAGGTGGAAGCGACAGAGATTGGTGCTGTGGCCGGAGGCTGGGAAACCGCCAGGGGACCCATCGGCATACAGACCTATCTGTCTGCTGGACACTACGGGCAAGGTGCTTGAGAGGATTATCCTCAACAGACTGGTGAAGTACACAGAGGGTGTAAACGGTCTGGCAAGTAACCAGTTCGGCTTCCGGAAAGGTAGATCCACGCTGGATGCTATTCTCTCTGTCACCAAGACGGCAGAGGTAGCACTCCAGCATAAGAGTTGGGGCATTCGCTATTGCGCAATCGTCACGCTTGACGTGAAGAATGCATTCAATAGCGCCAGTTGGGACTCCATAGCGCTCGCGCTTAAAAGCATCCACGTACCGGTGTCGTTGTACAAGATTTTGGAAAATTATTTCCAGAATCGGGTACTAGTTTACAACACGGAGGAGGGTCAGAAGTGCGTCCCAATCACCGCAGGGGTACCGCAAGGTTCCATCCTGGACCCGGTGTTGTGGAATGTCATGTATGACGGGGTGTTGAAACTAAAGTTCCCTGTAGGGGTTGTGATCGTCGGTTTCGCAGACGACATCACGCTAGAGGTCTACGGCGAGTCGATCGAAGAGGTCGAGTTGACGGCCGCGCACTGCATACGCAAGGTCGAAGACTGGATGCACTCTAGGAAACTGGAGTTAGCGCACCATAAAACGGAGGTTACGGTTGTGAACAACCGCAAATTAGAGCAACAGGCGGTGGTCAGAGTCGGTGACTGCACCATTACCTCAAGGCGTTCCTTGAAGCTCTTGGGGGTTATGGTTGACGATAAGCTCACATTTAAGAGTCACGTCGACTATGCCTGTAAGAGGGCTTCAACGGCCGCTGCAGGAATATCTCGAATGATGTCCAATAGCTCAGCGGTATATGGCAGCAAGCGTAAACTTCTTGCCAGAGTGGTTTCGTCCATACTTAGGTATGGTGGGCCAGCGTGGTCCAAAGCGTTAGATACCAACAGTCATCGTCGTAAACTGGAAAGTACCTACAGGCTCATGTGCCTGAGGGTTGTGAGCGCGTACCGTACAGTGTCATACGACGCAATCTGCGTCCTGTCCGGCATGATGCCTATCAGCATAGCCATTAAGGAGGACGTAGAATGCTTCGATCAACGTGACACAAGGGGTATACGAGGCACCAGAAGGTCATTCTCGATGATCAGATGGCAGCAGGAATGGTCCAATTCCGTAAAGGGTAGATGGACGCATTGACTTATTCCGGACGTATCCGGATGGGTCGGGAGGCGCCATGGAGAAGTTAACTTCCACTTGAGACAGATTCTGTCAGGTCATGGTTGCTTCAGGCAGTATCTACACAGATTCGGGCATGCGGGGTCCCCCATGTGTCCCGAGTGCACACCAACGGCCTCCAAGTCCGCCGAAAAGTCTGCCGAAGTGGCAGCTACGGGAAAACCTTGGGTTACCGTGGGAGGAAGGAAGCGCCAAAAAGACAGCAAGCGCAACGACGAGAAGGCGACAAATCGTCCAAAAACGGGAAAGAAGGCGCGAAGCAGGGGCGACGCCCTCATACTCAAGACGGAGGGGTCCAAGTACTCCGAAGTCTTGAAGAAAATGAGAGGCGAAACCCAGCTCAAGGATCTGGGAGCGGATGTGCGGACCATCCGTCGTTCTCGCACCGGCGAGATGATCCTTGAGCTCCGTAAGGATGCTAAAAACAAGGGCGCTGCCTATAAGACGGTAGCCGAGCAGGTCCTCGGGAAAGATGTGCAAATTCGGGCACTCACCTCAGAGGTGACTCTCCAGCTCAAAAACCTGGATGAAATCACCGAGAGGTGCGATATTGCACAGGCCCTCAAGGAGAAGTGCGGAGTGGAAGTAGCCACTGAGGTAATTCGCCTCAGAAAGGGTCCAGCGGGGACCCAGGTGGCCACTTTCCGGCTTGCATCGGCCGATGCAACTCTGGCCCTGAAGACAGCCAAACTTAAGGTTGGCTGGTCAGTATGTCCCCTGAGCATACTCCAGCAGCCGGACGTTTGCTTCAGGTGTTTCGAGGGAGGACACAAGTCCTGGACCTGCAAGGGGCCCGATAGGAGCCAGTTATGTAGGCGTTGTGGTGGTGCTGGCCATAAAGCTAAAGACTGCGGGGAGCCTCCCAAGTGCTTGGTATGTACTGGAAAACGGGACGCCAAGCACTTTATGGGAGGCCCACGGTGCCCAGCCGGTAAGGCGGCCACGAAACCACGGGCGTGAGGGTGACACAATTGAACCTGAACCATGGCTATGCGGCAAAGCAACTGCTATACCAAGCAGCGTCTAAGTCGCGGTCGGACATCGCAATCGTATCGGACCCCTACTGCATCCCTCCCGGAAACGGTAATTGGGTTGCAGATAAGTCCAGTACGGCGGCCATATGCACGACCAGCAAGTTCCCGGTTCAGGAGGTTGTGTCAACCTCAAATGAAGGATACGCGGTTGCCAAGGTGGACGGAGTGTTCTACTGCAGTTGTTATGCTCCGCCGCGTTGGTCTATCGAAAGGTTCACCCAGATGGTCGATTTGTTATCTATGGAGCTGGCGGGACTAACACCCTTAGTGGTGGCGGGCGACTTCAACGCTTGGGCTGTTGAGTGGGGAAGCCGCCGCACGAACCGGAGGGGTCAGATCTTGTTGGAAGCTTTGGCAAAGCTCAACCTAGATCTGGCCAACGTTGGAACCAAGTGTACATTCAGCAGAAATGGTGCGGAGTCGATCATCGACGTGACGTTCTCCAGCCCAGGACTGATCGTGAACTGGAGGGTAGACGATGGCTACACCTATAGTGACCACCAGTCGGTCTGCTATAGCGTAGTCCAGAACGTGAGGCGGCAGGCGACGGGTAGAGCCAATACTCCGACCGTCCGCGGGTGGAAGACATCGCATTTCGATGCCGAGGTATTTGCAGAAGCAATGAGAAAAGAGCGCGAGGGGGGCAGTTGGCTCCGCCCGAGTGCTGACCAATTAGTTGCCACATTATCGCGGGCGTGCGACGCCACCATGCCTAGGACCCGCCAACCTAGGAATGGTAAGTCACCGGTATACTGGTGGACCGACGCGATAGCGGACCTCCGTATCGCGTGCCTCCGTGCAAGACGGATGTTGCAACGTGCACGTACCGATGCACAGAGGGTAGAGCGCCGTGTAGTATTCGGATCTGCAAGATCGGCGCTTAAAAGTGCGATAAAGGCGAGCAAAAGGGCCTGCTTCGATAGGCTATGCGCGAGTGCCAATACGAATCCGTGGGGCAACGCCTACAGAGTCGTAATGGCGAAGACCAAAGGCGTGTTGGCGCCTGCAGAGCGATCACCAGCGATGCTGGAGCGTATCATCGAGGGACTCTTGCCACGACACGAGCCAAATCCTTGGCCTCCGGTTGCTGAGTCTCACGTCCGACGTTCCAGTATCTCAGACACAGACCAGGGATGGTCGGCCAACCTGCCGGGCATCCAATCCGTGAGAGACGGCAGCCGTGCAGAGGTTGTGGAGGAGGTAAGGGTTACGAATGAGGAACTCATCGTGATCGCCAACTCCTTAAAGGTGAGCAAGGCACCGGGACCGGATGGAATCCCAAACTTGGCCATCAGGACGGCCATGAAAGTGGCCCCTGATCTATTTCGAGCAGTCATGCAGAAGTGCCTGGATGACTGCCTCTTTCCGGACAGGTGGAAGCGACAGAGATTGGTGCTGTTGCCGAAGGCTGGGAAACCGCCAGGGGACCCATCGGCATACAGACCTATCTGTCTGCTGGACACTACGGGCAAGGTGCTTGAGAGGATTATCCTCAACAGACTGGTGAAGTACACAGAGGGTGTAAACGGTCTGGCAAGTAACCAGTTCGGCTTCCGGAAAGGTAGATCCACGCTGGATGCTATTCTCTCTGTCACCAAGACGGCAGAGGTAGCACTCCAGCGTAAGAGTTGGGGCATTCGCTATTGCGCAATCGTCACGCTTGACGTGAAGAATGCATTCAATAGCGCCAGTTGGGACTCCATAGCGCTCGCGCTTAGGAGCATCCACGTACCGGTGTCGCTGTACAATATTTTGGAAAATTATTTCCAGAATCGGGTACTAGTTTACAACACGGAGGAGGGTCAGAAGTGCGTCCCAATCACCGCAGGGGTACCGCAAGGTTCCATCCTGGGCCCGGTGTTGTGGAATGTCATGTATGACGGGGTGTTGAAACTAAAGTTCCCTGTAGGGGTTGTGATCGTCGGTTTCGCAGACGACATCACGCTAGAGGTCTACGGCGAGTCGATCGAAGAGGTCGAGTTGACGGCCGCGCACTGCATACGCAAGGTCGAAGACTGGATGCACTCTAGGAAACTGGAGTTAGCGCACCATAAAACGGAGGTTACGGTTGTGAACAACCGCAAATTAGAGCAACAGGCGGTGGTCAGAGTCGGTGACTGCACCATTACCTCAAGGCGTTCCTTGAAGCTCTTGGGGGTTATGGTTGACGATAAGCTCACATTTAAGAGTCACGTCGACTATGCCTGTAAGAGGGCTTCAACGGCCGCTGCAGGACTATCTCGAATGATGTCCAATAGCTCAGCGGTATATGGCAGCAAGCGTAAACTTCTTGCCAGCGTGGTTTCGTCCATACTTAGGTATGGTGGGCCAGCGTGGTCCAAAGCGTTAGGTACCAACAGTCATCGTCGTAAACTGGAAAGTACCTACAGGCTCATGTGCCTGAGGGTTGTGAGCGCGTACCGTACAGTGTCATACGACGCAATCTGCGTCCTGTCCGGCATGATGCCTATCAGCATAGCCATTAAGGAGGACGTAGAATGCTTCGATCAACGTGACACAAGGGGTATACGAGGCACCAGAAGGTCATTCTCGATGATCAGATGGCAGCAGGAATGGTCCAATTCCGCAAAGGGTAGATGGACGCATCGACTTATTCCGGACGTATCAGGATGGGTCGGGAGGCGCCATGGAGAAGTTAACTTCCACTTGACACAGATTCTGTCAGGTCATGGTTGCTTCAGGCAGTATCTACACAAATTCGGACATGCGGGGTCCCCCATGTGTCCCGAGTGTGCGGATGCGGAAGAAACTGCTGAGCACGTCTTCTTCGTGTGCCCTCGTTTTGTGCATGCGCGGAGCGACATGATGGTAGTGAGCGGGCCAGACACCACTCCGGACAACCTAGTTCGGAGGATGTGTAAAGACCCAAACATTTGGAGGGCGGTTTGTACAGCCGCCTCTCAAATAGTTTTAGAATTGCAAAACAGGCGACAGGTTGACCACCGACACGCCAGTGTTAGCTAACGGCCAGTCTCCAGGTTAGTTAGCTAAGTTAGCAAAGAGATCTATAGAACCAAGAGGGTGCACAGAGCACAAAAGCCGCTCCCCGAAGCAATACCTAGCGGTGGTCCCGGGGAGTATTATGGGCTGGAGACTGGAGGGGTTTTAGTGGGTCCGGTCACTGATTCAAACCAACCCCACACTCCCTGAGGTTGGTCACCTCAGGGGTTTGGATGCAAATTTCCCCTCCACCTGAAAAAAAAAAAAAATATATATATATATATATATATATATATATATATATATATAAATATATATATATATATATATATATATAAATATATATATATATATATATATATATATATATATATATATATATATATATATATATATATATATATATGTATATATATATATATATATATATATATATATATATATATATATATATATATATATATATATATATATATATATATATATATATATATATATATATATATATATATATATTTATATATATATATATATATATATATTTATATATATGTATATATATATATATATATATATATATATATATATATATATATATATATATATATATATATATATATATATATATATATATATATATATATATATATATATATATATATATATATATATATATATATATATATATATATATATATTTATATATATATATATATATATATATATATATATATATATATATATATATATTTTTTTTTTCATACATTTTGAATACAACCGGTTTCCGACGGTTAGTGCTGCCATCTGATGACTTAAATTCTCATAAAATTGTCACTATGTGCAAAACCGATTTATCGTGTATAGTCCGTCATTGATCGTTGAGCTGCTCAAAATTGTATATGAAAAAGGTGTAGCAGTTTGGTCAGCTCGACGCTAAGGATAACATGCAGATTAATGATATTGTCATTTTTTGCACTTAATGCTATTGCGATATTTTTTGCACTTCAAATTACGAAAGAAAAGTGTGACATTGACTGTCAGAGTGGGAGTTTAAATTGAGGGGTTATATTTATTTTCAGGTCCCGTTCTACCAACACTTAAAGTTTGATATGTCACAAGCCAGGTTTCAGCACCATTGTGCATATGGACAGGTTCACCGGGGCACCCGATTTTTGCTTTATTAACCTCGGCAAGAGTGGAAAACTTGGCTGTAGAACGTGCTCATAGCGGTTATCAAGAATTTCAATCTCAATTTTAAATGATGCGCCGATTATTCCTTGATTCTTCCGGACAGTATCATGTTTGAGAACTAAACATATGTGCATTCGTACACATTATTATCATTTTTCGGATGGCAGCACCGTACAGTCGTCCACATGGATACTGAAAAAATTGTTTCACCTTTCAGCAGTCATGTCTTGGCCTTGTCGTCAGTTGATTTTGACGTTCAGTATACATTATATTAACAGTGTATAAATTAGTTCGACTTTTGCTCACGCGCAGCGACAATCATGTCCGATGAATTCTGCAAGAGTCAGGTATCTTGTTCTAGTCATCTTTGGCTAGTGTCAACATCGCAGCTGCTACGAAAAATAAAAAAAACGAGCAAGCAAGTGTTTTTATATAGGACTTGCTCGATTAGGTTTTGTTACAAGTCATTTTTTACCTACACAATTGTGTGTTCTTTTGACAAACTTTCAAATGCATACAGTCTGGTTTGCTACTATCTGCAACTTTCGGAGAAATATGGACTCAAAATATGGCTATTTTCAGCAAAAAACTAGAAATATCTTTAGAACAAATGAAAATATCACACCAATATATTTTACAAAAATGCGAGGTTTAGCAAAATGAACGAAATCTTTGAACATCTTGAACTGTTTCGACGATAACAGAAAAAGTTATGGACAAAAAACTAATTTTGAGGACTGTTCCTCGTAAAACTTTTTTTCGTCATATCAGACTACAGATGGAAGATTACAGTGTTCAGCAATTCTTTTTCTAATAGATTTTCTTACAACTTTGCTGAAGAAAGCAATCGAGTATTTTGAAAAATAGAAAAAATAATTTTTTTATCTAACTACTAGGGGGATTGATCAAAAAACCGAAAACGCCAAAAAAAAGGCCTTGTTATATGGAATAAACTTGCTGAAGACACTGGGTACATAAAATCAATATTTCACAGTCAAATCTAAAACGATCACGATTTTTCGAGTTTAGACCACTGTGCACTGGCGCTTTCATATGGGAAAAGTGATGAATTCCAAAGTGCTCCAAACTTTCTTACGCAATCGGCAAGATACTTCTGGATATGTACGTGAAAAACCATATTTTCCTCTTCGTAGTATTTTTCAAAATCTCTTACGAAGCTGTTCATTTTCCTCTCGCAAAAATTTTGTTTCTGGCAGATATAAGCCAAGAAGCTAATATATTGTACTTGAAAACAACATCGCGTGGTTTGAATATTTTTCTTCTAAAATACCAACGAAACAAGGGTACAGGTAATGGAACAAAAATCTTTGTTCTTCTGAATCGAGCTCAGTTTTCTTGGATAACGTGGAAAACTACTAGGTGGACGAATATTTTCCAATCTCCTTTCTATTTCACCAAGCCGACGGCCATTATAGTATGGCTTATTATGATTATGACTCGCAGTGAATAAATCATACATTTGCCTTGTAACTCCAAGTAAAGACTATGCATATAATCAGGACTGAACCCTAAAACAGAAGAGCAAACATTTTTCAAAAAATAATAATTATTATTTTGCCTATAAGTACCATATACTATATCAAAGTGAGACAAATTTAAAAACACCGACAGCCCCTTGATTCCCATTTTTGGCATTTTTGTTTGAAATACATCAATCATGATCTGTCGCGTCGAATGATGATTTCTTTCCTTATATGTTTAATAAGAATATCTTATTTGATTATTTATAAGTTTCCCTTCATGAAGGCAAACCGAACAACCAAATCCTTTATTGAATTGAGTACTTTTTTGCAATTTCGGTCTGGTAACTGAATCTACACAACATTGCAAAGCAAACACTTCATATTCCTCTGTACCGATTCTTATTCCTTGCTGCAACTTTTTCATTTCATCCATAAATAGGGATACCATCTGGTCGAAGGTAGAAATCAGAATATTCTTTTTCGGCACAAATTTGATCTTTGCCTAAGATCTCCTAGCTTGCCACGAGGTACGATGCTGGCCTAACAAGCAGGTTGTCCAAGCTTCACCCTTACCGCATCGTCTGCCTCTGCACGGCTGCCATCACTCACGGTTGATGGCTGACGAGTCACCAGCCGGAGGCCAGGGACTTGGTTCGTGGCTTGGGAAGAGGCTCTAAATGATCATTTCTAGCATCGCTGGTGATTGTTCGGCCGGGGCTAGCGCACCTCTAGTCTTGGTCATAACGATCCTGTAGGCGTCACCCCACGAGTTCGAATTGGCACTGGCACAGAGTCATTCGAAACAGACTCGTTTACTAAGTCTGATTGTGCTCTTAAGCGTTGCATCCTCCGTCTTGCACGGAGGCATGCACTGCGTAGGCCTGCTATCGTTTCGCTCCACCAGTATGTCGGTGGTCTACCCTCTCTAGGCGGACGAGACCTAGGCATCGTGGCGTCGCACGCCCATGACAGTATCGAATTTAGCTGGTCCACATCCGGGAGTGCTTCCATCTAATTGCCTGCCCAAAAACATCTGCATCGAAATGCAATGTTTTCTAGCCGTAGAAGGATGGAATATTGGCCCTACTCGCTGCTTGTTTCCGCACGCCTACCTCATAGCGGACCAATTGGTGGTCGCTATTTGTGTAGCTGTCGTCTACCCTCCAGTTCGTGATCAGTCCCGGGCTGCAGAACGTCACATCGATAATCGATTCCATACCATTTCTACTGTAGGCGCATTTTGTACCAACGTTAGCCAAGTCTAAGTTGAGCTTTGCCAAAGCTTCCAACAAGACCTGGCCCTTCTGGTTTGTACAGCGACTTCCCCACTCGACAGCCCAAGCGTTGAAGTCGCCTGCAACCACCAATGGCCATAGGCCCGTCAGTTCCACGGTTGCTTGATCGACCATCTGCGCAAACGTTTCGGTAGACCAACTTGGCGGAGCATAGCAACTGCAGTAGAAAACTCCATCCACTCTGGCTATAACTTACCCCTCTCTGGAGGTCGACACAAACTCCTGAACCAGGGAATGCCTGTCGTGCAAATGGCCGTCTTCCCAGACTTGTCCGATACCCAGTTACCGTTTCCGGTTGGGATGCGGTATGGGTCCGAGACGATGGCCACGTCCGACAAAGACTCAGCAGCTGCTTGGTGTAGCAACTACTGCGCCGCATAGCAGTGGTTCAGGTTTAACTGTATCACCCTCAGGCCTGCGGCTTAGTAGCCGGCCGTGCAGCCGGAAACTTGGGGCCACCCATGGCATATTTGGCGTCCCGTTTACCGGTGCATACCAGACACTTGGGAGGTGCATCGCAGTCCCGTGCAGCGGCGGCATAAATCGGACCTGTCGGGCCCTTTGCACGATCAGGATTTATGCCACCGCTCAAAGCACCTGAAGCAAACGTCAGGCTGTTGGAAGGTGCTCAGAGGGCAGACCGACCAACCCACCTTCAACGTGGCCTTCTTCAGGGCCTTGTCTCCGCCGTCACTACCACTCCACACTCTCGCTCGAAGGCTTGTGCTATGTCGCACTCTTCGGTGATCTCGTCCAGGTTTTTAAGCTGGAGAGTCACTTCAGGTGTGAGGGCTCGGATTTGAACCTCCTCGCCTAGCACTTCCTGGGTCGCCTTTTCATAGGTACAGCCCTTGCCCTTTGCCTCTTTGCGGAGTTCGGGGATCATCTCGCCGGTGTGTGACCGACGAATTGACCTGACATCCGTGCCGAGGTCTTTGAGCTTAGATTCGCCTCTCATGGCCATCAAGACTTCAGCGTATTTAGACGCATCCGTCTTGAAGATTAGCGCGTCACTCTTGCTCCGCCTATTCGTCCCTTGCGGCTTCTTATTGCAGTCGTCGCGCTTCGCGCGTCGTTACCGCTTCTGCCGCCTTTTGTCCACCACGGTGGTCCAACCCATGGCTTCGCCGTTTGTCGGTTCTTTGCTCGGCTGGACTGACAGGCCAACTTCCTGGCTGTCACCGAACAACCGCTTTCATTGCGTCCTGGGGGCCGATTCCCCCGGAGAGCCTCTCGCACGTTTGCCAGTCGGTTCAGTTGAACAGACTTCGGCAAACGATGCTGCAGCTCTTTGTGTGTATTTAGACACAGCTGCAGCACTCCCTTTTTTAGGCTAGTTAAGCCTTGCCTCTAGCGCGAGTGCCTTGCTTTCGGCATCGTTAGCTCGTTTAAGGGCTTGCGAAAGCTCGGATTTCGCGCTGCAAATGTTCATACGTAGCAACAGAAGACATTGCTTCAAATCTTTCGATATGTTGCTACGTTCGTCCGTGAACTTGAGTATTTCATCAAGTTGTACGGACACCGCCTCTACGCTCGGGAACTTGTTCATGTGGCTTTCTGCCGCAGAGAGTAGCATAGCCCCAGATATTTGTTCCCGCTCCTTGGCGGTTTTAGGTGTTTCCACCTTGCCGCCAATCTTCGCTGTTCCGGTTGGTGCTGGCTTAGGCGTGGCCGCCTTTGTCCCAACTCGGAACTCCCCTGTCGGTGTCGCAAAAGTGTACCAACCTGTGCGCCGCCTTTACCGGCATTCGCCAGTCTTGGTGGAGACCGGCCGATGCCCCGCCTGGCAAACAGGTTTACTAACCCGTCCGCCCCATCCACTACCTTCGCCTCTTCGTTAATTTTAATGGAAAACATTGTTGTTAAAAGGGTTCCCCTTCCAGCCGCTATCCTTGGTCATGGTGGAGTGATCGCCTATATGGTCCCATGGTGGCCTATGCCGGAGCAGTGAGGTCAGGCCTCTCGACCGGCGTAAGTCAGGAAAGGGCATCTGATCCCACTCCTGCCTGATTTCCACCAGGCAATGACCGCGGAACGTACTGGAAGGCCTGCAAGGTTATACGGGACGGAGACCCCTGCAACCGTATGCCACCTCGCCGTTGTCACACGACTTTACTAAGGGAGCTCGGTGCAGGTGCCAGCCCAACGTCGTGGTATAAAATCGTATTCTCTCTCAAAAACCTAAAACACAGCGACCAGTACACCATAATTGGGACCTTACTGGTATCAGCCCCAACAGGCAGGTTAGTGCATTTGGGTGATGGGAGCGGCACTACATGCTCCGTCGAAGCTGCTTACGGGTGGCCGTGGCTTTTACGGGGAATCGACTGCCCAATGCCCGAAAACCCACCACTCCCTAAGCAAGCTCCCGCTGCCGGTCCGGGACTTATCGATTCTATCACACACCCATCGGTGGTCATACAGCGCGTGCCTCGTGGCCTCGACGGTCGCCAGGCGTCGACCCGTGGTGGCCTGCGGCTCGGCCGAATCATTGATCTGAAATAATTATAACGTACACTAATGCATCGACAAATGCCTCCTACTCGACGAAAATTTCATCGAATGCAAGTTTTCAACATAAAAAAACTAATGAGGCTTTGGTAGTGTGCTTGTGATTGCAGATGCGAATCTATAATTCGGCTACAGTTCTCAATTTAATCCGTGTTGTCTTTGATTCAGTGTTCAACCAAACCATTATAGATTTCATCATATACGTTTCGTCGTGTATGAAAGAGTACACTAAAGTCGCTTTTCACGCGAGGGATACGTGCTGCGTAAAAAAAAACGCGTAAATTCCGGAATCCGCGTAAAAAACGCGTAAATTCCGGAATCCGCATAAAAAAACCGCGTAAAAAGAAACCCGCGTAAAAAAAGCCGCGGAAAAAGAAACCCGCGTAAAAACCGCGTAAATAGCGACCTTAGTGTAAAACGATTTTTTCATGCGATTACGAGTTATTTTTCTCATGGTTTGGGATTTCGGAAAGCGAACGTATTAACATAAAACCGGAAAAGGTTTGACTTCCGCTGAACCGGCTGCCGCAAATGCAGTGAGGAAGGATAACTGAATTGTCCTTCCGAAATAAAAAAGGTCAATTTACCCCGTACCCTGACCAACTTACCTCAACTTGAGGGCTAGTTGGACAATTTGACATCAACTCAAAAACCTAAATTAATCCACCTAGCGGTCAGACTTAGCCTTTCTCATTCAAACTTATTAATTGTAAAAATAGATTTACATGAATGCTTAAATCCAATAAAGGTTTATTCACTCTTTGGGTTCTAAAATATTGCTGTTGTAATTAAAGTATAAAATATGAAATTTGACGTAATGTTAGTGCTTAAGAAATAGCGAAATAAAAGAAATGACTGCTAATTTCGACAATTTAATCATGAGCGATACCGGGAACGTTCAAATAGTACGATACCACATTTAAATCATGTTGAGGCCATATATTTTGATCAAAGCAGGTATAGTGATGAATAGTCTTTGAATTTCTTTTGACGTAGGACTTCGTCTAACCGCACTATATCGAGATACATTCCGCGAAAACTAAAACCAACATGTAACGTCGGAATGAAAGATTTCAAACGGTTATACTGATGTAACCACATGATGGATCACAATAGTCAGTATGTCGTTGGATTAATAAAATGATGGACAATTTTGTGATTCTTCAATTTTCATTATCACTTCATTGTTAAACAGTGCAAATTCAATAAAAGTTTCAAGGTCAAATTTTCACCAGCAATGTACCAATCATATGCGAGCACGCCTGGCACAGACTTCATGAATAGACACCAACTGCCTGCTGAGATATCTTGTATAGCAGCGGCAAAAAAAATTGACAGAATCTCCCCGTCCCATTAGGTCAACTAATGTTAGCTTCCATGAGCCTAGACTATTTCGATGTCTTGAAGGTGAATTTTTTTTTCGGAAAGTTCGTAACCACCTCCACTATCAGATAGTATTACGTTCAGCTGTTAATATATATGTTAAAGTTAATAAAACTGATGTCTTGAAGGAGAATATGATGGCACAGGCAACAGTACTGCACCAAGCAATGTATGAACAGAGCGCTGGTCACTTGTCGTCTATCAGTGCAGAAAAACTCGAAATTCATTTTTGTGCAGTCAAGCCAAGTGACAACTACATTGTCGCTGTTGACACACAGTGGGGCGTGTAACACAATCCGTTGCCGTTTGAATTGTCTTCTTCTTCTTCTTGTTTCGTATAGCAGCAAAAATCAGAATTCAACATGAATTTTCGGGTGCCGCAAAATACAACGCACTTTGTTGTCCACGGCGGCGCAGACAACAAAGTGCGTTGTTTCATTTTGAACTCTATACTCTGCATTTTTCAGATTTATTTAAATAACTTAATATAGGGTATAAAAAGACAATAGAAAACCAAAATGCTCCGTACAGATCTTTGAACAGGTAGTTAAACGAGATGTACAGATGATTATTTTTTACTAGCTAAATGAATTTAGTCCAATATGACAATACTAGTTGCATACCGCGGTGGCGGTATAGAGGAAAACCAAATTCATTTATCTTGATATTAGAGTTCCGACATTATTATTTGTGTTTTTCAATTGAAATTTTTTTGAATTGGCATTTGCAAGGAAATATTACTTTCCATAACCTTACTTGTAATTGAACAACGCTATGCAAACATTAATTGCTGAGGCTAAAGTTGTGCATCACTCTAGCCCAGTTTATTTTAACGGACATATAACTTTCAAATATGGTATCTTCGTTGTTCTTTGGTATCTTGAAATTGATCAAATTTATCTGATTGATTCTGTATACTGGTAAAATGTTTAAATTGACCTGAATTGAATGTTAACATGTTAATAAAATTCTATGTCAATTTCAAATTTTCTATGAATGAATATTCTACTAAAACTGTACTTCGTTATCGATATTTTTTCCACGAGCTTGTAACCGCAGTAAAAAAAATTTATGTGACATCTTTGCCGTTTTGTGATCGGTGAGTGAGCTAACAACAAGACAAATAGATATAGAAGGAAGTTTAATTTCTATTTAATCGTACTCAATTAAATATTTTATAGAAGGTTGCCTTTTCGCGTAAGAAACAAAATTCGCTGTATTAGAATGAAAGGTATTCATCAATGGTCCAGAAACCAAATTTAGGGGAAAATTAGGGTCTAGAGCTCTATAGCAATATTTCGGGGTGACCAAAACTTTCGATGCTATCAAGTATCTAACTTTTTTTTTTTGTAGATATAAAACCTTGTTCTACTATTTTATAGCTCCAATAATTTTAAGTAACTATTTAAAAAAACCCTAATTTATCCACCTAGTTGTGAGACCCAGCCTTTCTCATTCGAACTTTTTATTTGTTCAAATAGAATTACGCAACACTCCAATTTAAAAAAAAGAACACCTTGAACATTTCTGCTGGATTTATTTTCCACTTTAAATAACGAATTTCTGGTAGTCAATATCACAACTACATCGAACATTCATAACCTAACATCAACACACATATAAGCATACATTAACACTGACACATGCAAATACCATGAAATAAATATGGTTCAAATACATCACGCGAAAAATCTACTGCCGACTTATTCTACTGCTCACCCCTAACTACATACACTGCTATGGAGGGGTTGTTTATGCGACTAAAAGGAATGTCTCATCACACACAGGAGATTCAGCTGACGCTTATAACTCTTATAGAACTGTGTGATCGAGACCAAAACCAGTCTGAGTCATGCCTGCGAGTGCAACACAATAATGAAAGGTGCTCCGCAGGGCTAAATTTTTGAAGTAGAATACTTCTCTCAGGAAGTTCGGCTACATAGGGATGTGAAATGAAAATCTAAAACCGAAAAAAGTGAAAAAAATATGTCCAATTTCAAATGCTAATAAATCGGTTAGTACTCGATGGATTTCCTTCGTTGTTGCAGCAATAGATTGGAAAATTTTCTAAGATTTTTCCCAAAATAAAATAATTGTAATTTTATTATTCACACAATTGTACTATTGAAAATAGTCAAGCCTTGTCAAAACGAAAAATTCGGCCTCTGATTGGTAGTTATATGCTTGCTTCCCAAGCACGGTCGACAGGATCATATACCTTGCAATTGAAAACATGCTATTTGGCCTATATAAGAGCCTGTTCCAGCCGGAGCCGCTCATAATAGTTCTAGACAGCGACAACCGCATTCGTCCTTCCTAAGCAGCAGCACTAGCCCTGTGGTTGGTCACCACGTCTCAGGAGCAGCGCGGTTTTTCTCAGCGTGTGTCGCCAGACAGCCATTATTCCCCCCGTGTTGGGGCAGCATGATGATTGCCATCAGGAAAGCCGCAGGAAAAATATTTATGTGACATCTTTGCCGTTTTGTGATCGGTGAGTGAGCTAACTTCAACAAGACAAATAGATATAGAAGGAAGTTTAATTTCTATTAAATCGTACTCAATTAAATATTTTATAGAAGGTTGCCTTTTCGCGTAAGAAAGAAAATTCGCTGAATTAGAATGATAGGTATTCATCAATGGTCCAGAAACCAAATTTAGGGGAAAATTAGGGTCTAGAGCTCTATAGCAATATTTCGGGGTGACCAAAACTTTCGATGCTATCAAGTATCTAACTTTTTTATTTTTGTAGATAGAAAACCTTGTTCTACTATTTTATAGCTCCAATAATTTTAAGTAACTATTTAAAAAAACCCTAATTTATCCACCTAGTTGTGAGACCCAGCCTTTCTCATTCGAACTTTTTATTTGTTCAAAAAGAATTACGCAACACTCCAATTTAAAAAAAAGAACACCTTGAACATTTCTGCTGGATTTATTTTCCACTTTAAATAACGAATTTCTGGTAGTCAATATCACAACTACATCGAACATTCATAACCTAACATCAACACACATATAAGCATACATTAACACTTACACATGCAAATACCATGAAATAAATATGGTTCAAATACATCACGCGAAAAATCTACTGCCGACTTATTCTACTGCTCACCCCTAACTACATACACTGCTATGGAGGGGTTGTTTATGCGACTAAAAGGAATGTCTCATCACACACAGGAGATTCAGCTGACGCTTATAACTCTTATAGAACTGTGTGATCGAGACCAAAACCAGTCTGAGTCATGCCTGCGAGTGCAACACAATAATGAAAGGTGCTCCGCAGGGCTAAATTTTTGAAGTAGAATACTTCTCTCAGGAAGTTCGGCTACATAGGGATGTGAAATGTAAATCTAAAACCGAAAAAAGTGAAAAATATGTCCAATTTCAAATGCTAATAAATCGGTTATTACTCGATGGATTTCCTTCGTTCTTGCAGCAATAGATTGGAAAATTTTCTAAGATTTTTCCCAAAATAAGATAATTGTAATTTTATTATTCACACAATTGTACTATTGAAAATAGTCAAGCCTTGTCAAAACGAAAAATTCGACCTCTGATTGGTAGTTATATGCTTGCTTCCCAAGCACGGTCGACAGGATCATATACCTTGCAATTGAAAACATGCTATTTGGCCTATATAAGAGCCTGTTCCAGCCGGAGCCGCTCATAATAGTTCTAGACAGCGACAACCGCAGTCGTCCTTCCTTAGCAGCAGCACTAGCCCTGTGGTTGGTCACCACGTCTCAGGAGCAGCGCGGTTTTTCTCAGCGTGTGTCACCAGACAGCCATTATTCCCCCCGTGTTGGGGCAGCATGATGATTGCCATCAGGAAATCCAATTTTGGAAATCAAAATGCCTTTTTCAAGGCAAATAAACAAGTCATTGAAAGTTAATTATTTTTGTCTACGCAAGCAAGCATTCTGTGTTGCATCCAGGCAATTTAAATCTGTCGCACCCGTCGAATTTACTGAATGTAAAATAGCTTCCACAGTGCATGTTGTCCGTGTATCTTAATTCCCCCAATGTTAGGGCGGCTCAAAACTTGTAATCAGTAACCGATTTTGTACCGCAACATGCTTTTTTCAAGGCAAATAAACAAATAATTGAAGGTTAATAATTTTCTGGCATCAACACAAGCAGACATTCTGTGCGGGATGCAATCGAATTCTGTTGTAGTTGTCTAATTTTTACTTTTACTTTATTTAGTAAACCCCCCACTGTAGGGGCAGCGCAAAGGCTGCGATCAGCATAACCAACTTTGAATAACAAACTGCCCTGTTAGACCGCATTCACGAAGACAGTTAGTTCGACTATGCAGAGCTAATATGAAGTCGATTCAATCAAACAGCATGAACAGAATGTCGTCGTCTCCCAGCTGCCATGTTGCAACACGCAACAGCGAGCAAAAAAAATCGCTTGATGTTACAAACCGCAATAAGATACGGGTTAAAACCGTTGCGTGTGTGAGAGCACCATCGGTGTTTATTCGCTGGATACAAAGATCAAAAGCGAATTGTGGAATAATTCGTCTAAAGAACATAAGGAAATGGTAAACCTGAACTGAAAGACGTGGCCTATTACGTAGCACCCTTCGGCTATAAAAGAGTGTTTCTGGGAAAACTAGCTACATTCATTAGTCGGAAGGTGAAATCCTATCCAATTTCAAAATGCCTTTTTCAAGGCAAATAAACAAGTCATTGAAAGTTAATTATTTTTGTCAACGCTAGCAAGCATTCTGTGTTGCATCCTAGCAATTTAAATTTGTCGCACACGTCTAATTTACTGAATGTGAAATAGCTTCCACAGTGCATGTTGTCCGTGTATCTTAATTCCCCCAATGTTAGGCCAGCTCAAAGGTTGTAATTAGCAACCGATTTTGAACCGCAAAATGCTTTTGAAGTAGAATACTTCTCTCAGGAAGTTCGGCTACATAGGGATGTGAAACGAAAATCTAAAACTGAAAAAAGTGAGATATATGTCCAATTTCCAATGCTAATAAATCGGTTAGTATTCGATGAATTTCCTTCGTTCTTGCAGCAATCGATTAGAAAATCTTCTATGATTCCTACCAGATGCATGAAATTGCAATTTTTTTATTCGAACTATTGTACTATTGAAAATCCTTAGCCTTGTCAAAACACAAAATTCGACCTCTGATTGGTCGTTATACGATTGCTTTCCCAAGCACGGTCGGCAGAGTTATGGACCTAGTAAATTGGGAATGCATCATTTGGCCTATATTAGAGCTTTATCAGATAGTAAGCAGACATTTCATCGGATATTAAAATGAACAACAGAAATTTGAAGAACAAAAATAAATACTTGAAGAGTTAATATCCGGACTACTTCGTGATAAGGGCGAATCCTTGCTTGTTTTCCTATCTAGTTTCGCCCTAATCACGAAGTAGTCCGGATATTTTCTCGTTTTGCGCTATAATCCAATGTTAATTATCTTCATCTACATGCATACTCTGACTATTATTACGTGTTACGTGCGTCGCTTAGTGTTTGGCTACGGTTATGCAGAACGCAAATAACGGCGCGATGCAATTCGGCAAGACGAAATGTGTTGAAATGTATAGCTCTACTTCGCCTTGAAAAGAGCTGTACATTTCACCACGGTAAGACGAATCGCATCGCGCCATCATTCGCGTTATGCATAACCGTAGCCTTTGTTCCGTTCCCGTTTAATGACGTCGTATTAAATGTGCATATTACAATTCGGCAGCACTTCAACTTCTCATTTGCACAAAATTTAAAAATATTCAATGAACTTCATTCAAAATATCAAACAAAAAGAAATTACAATACTGCCAATGAACGGTCAACGTTTATTTACTAGACAAATTAATGACACGCAAGCAGCCCTGTTATCTTTCTTGTAAAAGTATTCTACTTCAACCTTGCGGTCGTGGCTTTGCATACAACCTTCCTGTGATTTTTCGAATTAATTTCTATCTTTAACAACGGCTTTTACCTGTTAACATTCAAGTTCATCAAAGGCAGACAGTGTGTGCAGCCGGGGAAGCAAAAAATAAGCGAACTGAAAATATAATACAGATTTGGAAAAAATACCGTATCCAGACGGGACTTGAACCCGCAGTCTCTCTGACTACTTCACTGGTTGCCGGAATATTTCCTAAAGTGGCCAAATTCTGCCTAATCTGGTACAACATCAAATTTGAAAAATGTTGAGGCCACATATTTTGATCGTTGCTATAGTTTTAAACAGTCTCCGAGCTACTTTTCTTTCTATAACTTTCAAACCACATGCTTGAACATTATGATGGTTTTAAAGACAAGTTTATTTGGTCCATTGAATCCAACTATGTTCAGATCGGTTGTGTAGTTTCTGTGGTACCTTATTAAGTTTTGTGATTTTTACATTCTGATACATAACGGACAGAGTCCGATAACAGTGTAATTAAATAGGATTGTATTGTGCAACTAGATCTTTTATTTGAGACTAATTTAGAGCAAGCCCACCAGTGGCTAAATTGAAGTTTCTAAAGCTAGTTTGGCAACTCCCACCATAACGCGGCAACCGCACCGGGCGTTGCTATGTTGGTTTGGGAAATAGCAATTCCCACCTCGGGTAGTAGCGAGTTATTAAATTTGCTAACGCGATAGCAACGTACCGCATCGTTGCTATTTGATGAATAATGTCAAACTGTTGTTTGTTTTCTTGTGCTCGATAGTAAATGTTCGTAACAATATTATGAAAATAATGAGTGTTTCGAACATAATTGGTCGGCCCCGGAAGACAAAACGCTTCGCCTTGGTTAAACACGTCGTAGGACGCAAGTATCGGCGTGAACCAAATTCGAGATGACCATTTTGGTTGGCACTCTAATCTACACGAAGCATAAAGCTCAAGTCCTCACAAGATTGGTCAACCTTGTCATTATTTAAATAAACCTGGAAGGTTTGAGCTCGGGAGTATTACCGACTATTACTGCTGACTCTTTTGAAGGCATGTTAGTCTCAGTTTCCCTTTGCGTCCGGTTGTTGAATGAAAAACAATTTTTCGCATCTACAGCTGTTTTAATCTTCGGAAACAAAGTAAGACGAATTCGAAAGCGGCGTCGGAAATGGTCATCGGTATAGACCGGTGTTTCCGAAATAGTAGGAGGGTGGTATTCAAGACACGACCGCATGACGTTGACTACCGTATTCTTATATTCCATTAAAACAAATAGTAGAGGGAAATGCAACGCTTCTTTAATAAAACTTCGAGGCACCAAAAGGTGCCAGTTGCCGATTATTCTTGTTTACTGGTTAGTCCGTCCAGAATTCCGGCCATTTTAGTATTTTGCAGTAGCCATGTACTACTTACAGCCACCAGCATTACGGATGAAACCGGCACGAGATGACTGGTACTATTTTGTTTTTCTTCCTGTCAGCTGCTAACATTTAGCGTCCGTATGTAACCGGTACGGTTTAGTAATGAAACTGATGGGGTGAATTACGTCTTACGGCAACATATACAGGGGACCAATTTCATTACAGGGATCCAATTTCAAAAACCAAAAACATCGAGAGCGTCACAAAAATTGTCCATTTTCAACCGTTTTAAGCTCAGTCAGTTTCCAATCGATTTTCGTTATTTTTGCAGTAATCGATTGGAAAATCAACCAAGCACCCGTTCAAATGCAGAAAGTTGTAAGCTGATTGTTCGAACGATTGTACTATTGAAAATTGTCAAGCCTTGTCGAAACGCAAACGTCGACCTCTGATTGGTCGCACAATGCTTCTTTCCCTAACAAGGTCGACAGAATATACCTAGTTGACTAAGAATGCGCGCTTTGTGTTTTATGTATAATTCATTCCATGATTATGCCGATACCACACGGACGTTGGTTGTTGATCGTGAAGAAGAAAGAAAAGCCGGGTTTTAAATTTTGGCTGATCGTTCTGGGTACGTTGATACTTAAGCACCTGTCTATCTGGCGGCTGTTATGGAGTTTTCGGTAGCTGCAGAATTTTCGGGAATGGCAGGCAATTCTACTAAAGAAAACGGGAGATCTAGAATCATCGGCGAATGGTTATCCGTAATGATGATAATTGAACAAACTTGCCAGTGTTGTTACTGTTGTGAAATATAATAGCACCTTTTGGTGCTCTTCACCTATTTGATTGAAGTAGTTAAAATTTTTCAGCGTGTGGAACAGACGGAAAACCGCGAATTTCAGCATTTGCAAGCGAGGAAAAATTCAACATTGCCTCAAGAACGTGTTGGTGGCCCTGAGAAGAACCGGTTATAATATATGCTTGTTCTCGTGCTGGATGGCAGCAGATAACAGAAATGCAGCACTTACGCCCTTTCGTCTTAAATTAAAACGGTTATATTTTGATACCTCAGCAGAATTTTGACCTTCATACTCATGTCTACCATCGGCAATGTCAAACAGGCAATAATCTGCTTTCATGCGACACGGGGACGGGAACATTTTCTTCAACCAAGCTGCGCAACACGACACAAAACATGTTATTTTGTTGCTTCAATGAGAGTGCTATCGGTCCGGCTCGACAGAATGTCCACAAGAAATCATTTTTGAACAAACGTGCTACGAAACTGAGGAAAAATTTTAGAAACTGAAAAAAGAGGTGGAGCTTATCAAATGATCGCTCTGAGCCAGAATGAAGAGATGTTTTTTTTTTCGAACGTTGTAGAATGGTATAACTGGAAATGATCAAGTCACACATATTTTTCAAGTTATTTCAATTCACAACATTCGAAACAATTATTATGTCAGAGTGGATATTGCACGCTATCTGACTATGAAGCATTTATGCAATAATTGAATGAAAATTGCAATTGCAGCAATCGGCCTTTTTCAAAGCTACTAAATGTATTTCGAAGAGCATATTGAATGGTTATCAATAAACTGCAGCTGAGGTTTAATACTGCTGCAAATGTACAGCAGTCAGCACGTTCTGCTCACGATGCTGAGTCTATTTTAGAAAATTCACAACTCTTCATTAACAATGGTGTAAAGTCTTGTAGAAGACGGTTAAAGTTTAACATCACAGCAGCTCATGTCTACCATCGGCAATATCAAACACGCAAAAATCTGCTTCCATGCGACACAGGAACGGGAACATTTTCTTCAACCAAGTTGCGCAACACGACGCCAAACATGTTATTTTGTTGCTTCAATGAGAGTGCTATCGGTCCGGCTCGACAGAGTGTCCACAAGAAATCATTTTTGTACATCCGTGCTACGAATCTGAGGAAAAACTTTAGAAACTTAAAAAAGAGGTGGAGCTTATCAAATGATCGCTCTGAGCCAGAATGAAGTCACACATATTTTTTAAGTTATATCATTCCACTACGTACGAAAAATAATTCATTCCTATTTTCATCCCTATATAAGAGCCTGTTTAATTCGAAGCCGCTCATAATAGTTCTGAACAGCGACAACAGCAGTCCTCCCTTAGCAGCAGCGGGAGCAGTGCAATGGGTACCATCGATAGCGGATAGCGGCCACAACTGTGGCATGGCTGCGGATAAGCGAAGCAGTTTCTGCGGATCTCAGCATCGATAGCAGCTGGGCCAGCAGATGCAGGTATGAATGAAATCAATGAAATAAAACAAATTAAAATTGCAATATATAGGCGAAAAATACACAATTTTTATTTATTATTTTATGTTCAATAAAGCATACTTCTACTATCAAACTTTCTCTTCCTAAGTTTCTTGGTACCCAAATTTTTTTTTTTCTAAGTTTCTTGGACTTCAACCGAAATAGTAAAAAACGATTAATCAATGCATTTTGAAAGTTATAACAGTGAAATACATTACTCGGTAATATCGTGTACCTTGCATACTTTTGCATCATTATTTATGAACAATTATAAAAGCTAAATTATGACTCTCCAGCATCACTGCTTTACAGTGAAAAGTAACCACGTTGTATTTTCTACGTGACGATTGCGTTATCGGATTCAGCCAATCAGCAGCCGGTTCAAATTGGTTGCATGTAACGGTGACCAGCTGTCGCGTCTTGTCTTAGATATTCCCCACATGGAATGACGCGCTTTCGCATGATAGCGGCGGTATTAGCGGTAGATGCATTTGCCAACACTTCCTCCAGAAAAGCCGTGTCTAGTTTTCAATGTGAAAATACCTTTCTTATTTTGTTGACCGTGCGCCTTAGTCCTCACTGTGAAGGTAACACAGAGATGTTAGATAAATACTACATCCTATGATAAATTGAACAATTGTCTTTATAAGGACAACAAATGAATTAATGAAGATTTAATTTTGAAGTAGAATACTTCTCTCGGGAAGTTCGGCTACATAGGGATGTGAAATGAAAATCTAAAACTCAAAAAAGTGAGAAAAATTTCAAATGCTAATAAATCGGTTAGTTTTCGATGGATTTCCTTCGTTCTTGCAGCAATCGAAGCACGGTCGGCAGAGTTATGGACCTAGTAAATTGGGAATGCATCATTTGGCCTATATAAGAGCTTCATCAGATAATAAACAGACATTTCATCGGATATTAAATTGAACAACTGAAATTTGAAGAACACAAATGAATATTTGAAGAGTTTTTTCTCCTCTCCTTTCACATACTGAGGAGAATGACAAGCATGTGAGCCAGAATGAATGAGATGTATTTTTTTCGAACGTTGTAGAATGGTATAACTGGAAATAATTTAGTCACACCTATTTTTCCAGTTATCCCATTCCTTTCCATTGAAGCAAAAATAATATACGAAACATTTACGGAAAAATATATCGCTTCACAACATTAAAATGATTAACCCTAATTGAGTGTATTTCCAAAGCTATTGCAAAAAATTATTGACATAAGACAGGCTGTCGTAATTCTACGTTAACCTTGCGGTCGTTTCTTATAAACAACCTCTTCCACTTTTTCAATAAATTTTGTATATTTATTCATTTTGGATCTAACAGTATTTTACATTTTAAGTGATCAGCTTTTTGGCTATGCATCTTTGTTTTATTGGGGTTTTTACAAGGAAAATTGCTTGAATTTTAATGCTTTTATGCCTACTTCTCAAACCTGCTCATGTAATTCAAAACATTTGTTAATTTTAATTATTAAAATACTCTACCTACTTAACCTAAATTCAAATTTTGAATTAGTTCGTGCACAAAACTTGAGCACCTTATTCTAAATTTTTGACAGTACTTTTCGAACTTTTGCTCTAGAGGTTCGATACCAGCGTGATTATGAAGTTCACTCGTTTTTGTCTATGGTGGATAGTTTAAAGCCATCTTTAGTATCTTGTTTTGTACACGTTGAAGTCGCAGTTTATGAGACTGAGCGCATCCTTTCCACACAGGAATCGCGTATTCTATTGCAGGATAAATAATTTGCTTGTACACCGCCAAACGATTTTTGATGTTCAACTTGGATTTCCTATTTATCAGAGGGTACATGTGTCTTATAAGTAGATTACATTTGGTGATCACTTTTTCGACATGCGCTCTGAAAATCAGTTTGTTGTCAAATGTTGTTGGAGGAGATGGTCGCCAAACCGTATTCTACAGTCTTGTGGAGGAACAAGTTTTGGAGATTTTGAACGAGGGAATAATATCACTTGAGTCTTGGCTGCATTTATAACGATTTTCCAACTGGTGTAATATTCGGATAAAGCGTTTAGGCCCATCTGTAGATTTCTTGTTAATGCACGAATAACTTGACCAGTGTACATTATTGCCGTGTCGTCTGCAAATTGGGATAAAACACCTCCATCAGGCAGTGGAGGAATATCCGAGGTACATAAGTTATACAGTATTGGTCCCAATATGCTGCCTTGTGGTACACCAGCTGGGGTGGTATGTTCTTGGGATAAGGCATGGTACAAAGAAACCCTCAATGCTCTGTCAGATAATCTTCGTTAAGTACACTGGTGTGACGTCACATCCTGCGAATGATCCCATTGTTCCGTCACGAAATATTGGTCCTAAAGGTACGTTTTTAGCTTAGCCCAGAAGAATGAAAGCCTCCTGCTGAATTTCATAAAAACAGGTGGAATGCAAAACCGAGACATGGCCGTCTGCCCTTGTTCCCTAAGACAAGTTCATTGGTTAAGAAAACACAAGAGATCTTGAAGAAAGACCGCGAACGGTTCTGCTATGCCAACGTTTTTCATTCCGCGATGAACCAAAGCCACCGAGACATTGCATAACTCGGTGGTAAACAACAAAACTCGCCCAGCGTCGCTCATGCTCCCGCGTGGTTTTTAGCGCTCGAGTTAGCGCGCGTGTTACAGAGCGCAAGTTTACCACGCTCAATAAAAATAACTAGCGCTCTAGATTTTAAGTTCGAAAAATGAAATGGGCCGAGAGAGAACGCAGGCCAGAAAAGTATAGCTAGATAAACGGTAGCTCAGAGACCAGAGAGGAAAACCTCTCACTCTGAGTTACCTATAGAGTAATATATAAGCAAACTGGAGACGAAATAAAGTCAATCTTTTTTCTAAGAGTGATTCCGTGTGGTCCTTCTGACCATACGTACGGAAATCTTGTGCGTGTTTTTCCTTATCACAGTATTTATCACAAGATTCCGGTAGGGGGCTCGCAGCGCCCTCTACACTGGAAAATTAAACATATGCAGTTTATACATCAGCCCGTCATGCCACATTATCGAACGCTTTTTCGATGTCTTAGAGCGCCATCGCTGTTGTCTTAGACACCGATTTGTTGTGTTGGAGAGTTTTGAAGACTCTAGTTAGCTGGTGAATAGTTGACCGTCCTTTCCTGAACCCAAACTGTTTATCCAAAAATATACCGTTTTCATCAGCATATGATAGAATGCGATTTTGAATAGTTTTCTCGAACAGTTTCAAAAGAGCTGATAGAAGACTAATCGGTCAATAACTTTTTGGGCTACCCTTTACCCGGTTTTTGAACAGGTATTACTTTGGCCAATTTCCACAACGCAGGAAAGTCGCTCAATTCTAAGCATCCATTGAATATGTCCGATAACAACGTGAACATGCGATAGCTTAAGTGCTTAAGTTCTATATTTAGTATACCGTCGAAACCAGGAGCCTTCATATTTTTGGCTGACTTCACCAGACCGATTAGTTCATCGGCTGTTATTCTACATTCTCTCGAAAGCAAGCAGTGTGAGTTTTCAATCATATTTATTCCCTCGCTTACCGTTTCGGTATGTGGACTAATAATGCTCTGACCATATGCGACGAAACGAATTGCGATGCTAACGCATTAACCTTTTCCAGAGGTGTTACAAGACAGTAGCATCATTCTGGTTCTCAGAAGGGTTGAATGGGGGAATAGGTTTTGATTTTTTCTTCAAAATCTTTGCCATAGACCAGAAGGGTTTGGAATGAGGAGGTATTTGGCTAAGTTTACGTTGAAAATAGTCGTTTCGTAGTTCAATAATTTTTTCTTGGATGATTCGGGTAAGACTATTGGTCATACTCTTTTTGTCACGATTGCCAGTTCTCTTGTATTGACGGCGATAAATGCTACGGAGCCTTATGAAGTGCTTGATAGTACTGGCTATTTGGAGAGAGGTACTCACCTGTATATGTTCAGGAACCGCGCGCTCACGAGCCACGTTTATTGCTTGTTGAAGGGAAGTTGGTAACTCATCTATTTCAACCGGAGTAGATAGTGGTTGTTCCGATGAGACGCGTTGATCCACAATACGTTGAAACTATTCCCAGTTGGCTTGATGATAATTGCGTAGTAGTTTAGTATGTGCCGAATCAGCAGTTGCTCTCAGAAATAAAACCACCGGAAAATGGTCAGATGAGAGCTGTTGTATAGTCCATAGTCCAAATCCTTAGCTAATACGATTCCATTGCGATTTCGCCTCAGGTTTCCCCAAAGATCAAGTCGGGCGTTGAGATCACCAGCAATTACAAACTTTTCTCGACGCCGTGTTAACTTTGCTAAATCACTTCGTAATAAGTCGACAGTACCATTTCTGATACTTGCTTGCCTGGGACAGTATGCAGCTACTATGTTGATTAAACCGAGAGATGTGTTGACCTCGACACCGATGGTTTCCACGAGTTTCAACCGGAAGAAAGGCAACAAACGACAGGTAATGTTGTTTTTTATTGCTAGAGCGACTCCTCCTCCATTGGAACCGTTACGATCTAATCGGTAGACCCGAAAACAAGGCAGGTACAATTTTTCAGATGGTTTTAAGTGCGTTTCTGTTACAACTGCGATGTCAATATTTTTCTCGTTGAGGAAATCAGTGAATTCAATAGCCTTATTCCTTATAGAATAGGCATTCCAATTTACTACATTGAGTGATCTATCGCCCATATTGGATGACAAACATACCGAGAGCAAACACTTGGTCTTCTCTATGTAATCTTTGAAAGATCACTGAAAGCTCCTCAGAAGAGAATAAATTATCTTCCGGTAACTGGTAACTGCGAGGAAGAAGGCCCAGGTGTAGGAGGAGGGGCCTGTGAGGAGGCGACGACATCAGCTAGCCGTTGACGAGGATGCTGCGATGAACCGGCAATCGTCTGCTCAGACGACCGAAGAGAGTATTTATTATTTAGAGGAAGTGGTTGAAGTACAGGGATTTCCCGACGACCCGGTAGGGATGAAAACTGATTCTCAGTGAGTACAGATACTGGTCGGCGGCCCGACTGGCTGCCCGTTGATGTTTTTTCCGAATGTAAACAAAAATTTGCCGTTTTGCACACACTTTGTCTGCTGCATGGTGTTTATCGCCAAAGTTGATGCATCTGTACTCCTCTTCTTCTGACATACCGCAATCTGTTGTTAAATGATCTCCAGCGCACTTTCCGCATTTAGGTTTCATGTAACAATTTCGCGTTCCATGTCCGAAGCCTTGACATGTACTGCATTGGGTGATTTCACGATGTTTTGGTTTATATTTTTCCCAACGAACGATTATCTGAAACACACTACGGATGCTTTGAAGTTTCGCCAGGGAAGAGGAACCCTTTTCCAGATGAACCAAGTAAAGCGAGTCGCAAAATATCGCACCAGCAACAGTATTTTTCCGAGACATTGCGTAAATTGCTTTGATACTCAAACCATGAGTATTTTCTAGTTCCTTCTGTATCTCGCCCATACCATTGAAGGCATACCTCTTAACACCACTTTTATTGGTTTGTTATTTGGGATGTCATGAGTGTAAAACTCGTGGCTACTACTGTTAAGGTATATTGCTCCAGACTCGAGCAAACAATTTTGGTTCCAACGCTGCATAATTTCAAGGATGGCGTCATTTTTAACTTCAGTAGCTCACCTCTGAGTAGAGACACATCCTTGCATGAAGTAAATAACGGTGCAACTTTCTCCTTCCTTTCTACGTCCTGAGACCCATCATCGGGGGGAAGCACTGCGAATGGGTTGTTATCCAACAAATTGTCCGAACTATCTGCTGTTGCATCAGCAAGCTGCCGATGTGGTCGTTTTCCACCTCGTGAATTTAAAGGCTGCTCCTTGTGGCCTTTTCCCATCGTCCTAATGTACTCCAGTAGGAGACTTAGAGCCGGAGAAACTTGGTCACTAAACGTAATAAAACAACAATTCAATTGTGTACAACCGAAAAAATACATCCTATCGTGTTAATGGACAAACTAAGAATGATTGGGTGAAATGTTCGAACGGTACGTTTTATACCAAGGCTTCGTCAGATAGTCAGAAAGAAGGAGGAGTAGATGATGAATTGGCAAGGAAAAAAATTTCTTGAAAGCTGCGCCGGCCGTTGTCGTAATATTAACACCAGCACAAACATGCATTTTTGCAAGGTTTTTTCCGCTAGCAGCAGCATTTTGTGAAACAGAAAATTCAATTACCCGCTTCTATTATAAAACTTCGAGGCACCAAAAGGTGCCAGTTGCCGATTATTCTCGTTTACTGGTTAGTCCGTCCAGAATTCCAGCCATTTTAGTATTTTGCAGTAGCCATGTATTACTAACAGCCACCAGCATTACGGGTGAAACCGGCACGAGATGACCGGTACTATTTTGTCTTTCCTCGTTTCAGCTGCTAACACCTAGCGCTGTCGTAAAATTAACACCAGCACAAACATGCATTTTGGCATTTTGTTAAACAGAAAATTCAATTAACCGCTTCTGTTATAAAACTTCGAGGCACCAAAAGGTGCCAGTTGCTGATTATTCTCGTTTACTGGTTAGTCCGTCCTGAATTCCAGCCATTTTAGTATTTTGCAGTAGCCATTTACTACTAACAGCAACCAGCATTACGGGTGAAACCGGCACAAGATGATCGGTACTATTTTGTTTTTCCTCCTTCAGCTGCTAACACCTAGCGTCCGCATGTCACTGGTGCGGTTTTGGAATCAAAATGATGGGGCGCCAGCCGCTGTCGTAAAATTAACACCAACAAAAAGATACATATTTGCAAGGTTTTATCCGCTAGCAGCAGCATTTTGTAAAACAGAAAATTCAATTAGCCACTTCTATTACACAATTTCGAGACACCAAAAGGTGCCAGTTGCCGAATATATTCTTGTTTTCTGGTTAGTCCGTCCAGAATCCCAGCCATTTTAGTATTTTGCAGTAGCCATGTGTTACTAACAGCCACCAGCATTACGAGTGAAACCGGCACGAGATGACCGGTACTATTTTGTCTTTCCTCTTTTCAGCTGCTAGCACCTAGCATCCGCATGTAATCGGTACGGTTTAGTAATGAAACTGATGGGGTGAAATGTTCGAACGGTACATTTTGTACCAAGGCTTCGTCAGTTAGTTAGAAAGAAGGAGGGGCTACATAGAGAATGGATTGACAAGGAACGCAAATAAACATCGGAAACAGATAGTGACAACAACAAAAACAACAAGGTCAGATCGATTGTATCCGTTAGTGTCGACTGTGCTTGGGAAGAGAGGTAGTGATTGGCTGCGCGGTATGATTTAGACAATCGATAATAATTACCAATTTTTTAATAGTGTATCTCAAACAATAGTTTGTTTTTGTTACATAAATTTAACCGTAAAAAAACTTCCGATCGATTGATGCCAAAACCTCGAAAACCTGTTTATAAATGACTGTAAAATAAGCGCTCAAAACCTGACCACTTTTCCTTGGTTTTCCCTGGTTGAATTACTAGATATTCAAATTCAGATGCCTAACTTCCCCGAATCTTTCCAAAAATCCTTTTCATTCTCGCGTATAAAAAGATTTGTTTCGCGAAATCATTTTTTTCGTCACTAGAATCAACCAAACACTCCAGAACAATTTTCGCGTTTTACATTTAAATTTTGTTTGGCTGCAAATTTGCAAATATTAATAGCAAATTGTAGGAATCGAGACAGCACAAAGTTCAAAATACACTTAATGACAATTCGCCAATTTTGAGTATAATAGTTATTGAAGGCAACGTTGCGAAAAGTTCCACGGTCTAACGCAATTACTTTAATTAAACATACAAGGATAAAAAAATCCATTCACGCACAAACGAAGTAACCTGCAACAGAATTGTGTTGAAAACAATTGACGGACAGATAAATATGTTATTACTGGATGCGCAGAATTTTTGGGAAATACGACACACACAAACATTTTGCTAATGCTAGCTAGCGACGGTCTTTAGAAATTAGCAACTGCCGGCATTAAAAAGAAATAGATAAATTGGTAATCCACAATAGCAACGACCGGTGCGAACATCGGTTGCTATCCAAAATAGCAACGGCCAGCGTTGTGAAAATAGCAACTCACCGGTGCGCTTGCTCTTAGTGAAAATAGGTCCAATCATTCTGAAGAAATTGAGTAAGCTTAAGCAGTCTTTAGAATATGCTTCTTTTCAAAACGTGATTTCCTTCTTTTATACATATCTTTATACATAATTTTAAACCACATGTTTAATCATTAGTTAACGATTTTCATTTTGCACCAGTTTTGTTTAAATTGTGTAATTTCTGAGATAATGAAATTTCGTGATTACCACATATTGATACACGGTGCCTAAACTAAAAATCCGATTACAATGAAGGTCAATAGGATGTTATGAGGCCACAAGACCTTTTATTTTCAACTAATTTCGTGAAAACCGGTCTAGCCGGTCTGAGGAAAGTAAGTGAGTTTAAGCTGCCTTTAGTACAGGCTGTGCTTTTATAGCGTGATTTGACATTTTTATAAATAACGGACAAAATAACAAACCTATTACAATGAAATTCAATAGCAACCTATGGGACAACTAGGCCTTTCATGCGAGACTAATTTTGTGAAATTCGGTCCAGCCATCTCTGAGCAAAGTGAGTGAGTTTAAACAGCCTCTGGAAAACATTTCTTTGCATAATATTTGAACTATATGTTTAATCATTATAAAATTCATAAGTTAGATCATAAGAGTTCTGAAGATAGCCCGTTCATTTGATATCAGTTTTGTTGAAATCAGTTGTGTAGTTTTTGAGGTATTCATGTTTCGCGGTTTTTACGTTTTGATACATAACCTCTAAACCAAAAATCCGATTACAATGAAATTCAAAAGCAACCTATGGGGTAACTAAACCTTTCATTTGCAATAAATTTTACGGAAATTGGTCCAGCCATCTCTGAGAAAAGTGAGTGAGAAAAAAAAGTTGCACATACACACACACACATACACACATACATACAAACATACAGAAAATGCTCAGCTCGTCGAACTAAGTCGAGTAATATACGACATTCGGCCCTCTGGAGCACGTTCATACCTTTAGTTTTTTCAGTGATTGCTATACCTTTCTAGGAGAAAGGCAAAAAGTTTTTCTCTAAACCTTGCTGTAGAGCTCTAGACCCAAATTCCCCCCTAAATTTGGTCTCTTGACCATTGTGAATGTTAAAGAGAATATTTTTTTCTTCTAAGATAGAGTGCTGCAAAGAAATAATCAAAATACAGACCCCGTTCGATTTTGGCAACATGCCAGAAAATTTTCTGTTGCCAAAATGGAACCATGCCAAAAATGAACGGTTCTTTCTTCATGACTTTTTTGACTTTATGAGTGGTCAAAGTCGACCTTAACAGTAGAAATGGCCACCAATGAACTAGTTTTAGTTCCAAGTCGTTTGAAGTGTCGCTTGATGAATTTGGGCCGACGACCTAGATAGTTGATATTACCACCCGAACCAAAATACTTTCCTTTTTAAAAATGTTGAGCTTAAGCTGGTTAAAATAAATCAAGCAAACTACAAAAGTAAAAAAAGCTCAAATCAAACATAGCTTCAAAATAAAAATATAAAATTATTGTAGTCCTACGTCAACTATGCGGTCGTGTCTTGGATACCACCCTCCTACTATTTTCTTTCCAAAACTTTTGAACAGCATATCAAATTGTTATAAAGTTTGTTATTTGTAAGTTTGAGAGATGACTCGTTTGTATGACACTAGTTATGTTCAAATAAGTCGTTTAATACTCGAGATAGGGTAACGGGGGTATTTTGGCCTACATGCATATTTTGGCCCACCCGTTAACATTTTACGCATTTTATCTGAAGAATTCAATGAATATAAGAAAACTATGCATGCATCATTGAAATAACACACCTTAGCATCATACTACACTATAATTTTCGGCAAAAAACTGACTCTAGTTAGCATTATTTTGGAATTAGTTTATACATATTATAAGTTATGGCTGAGTCAACCTAAAGTCAAGAGGAAGTGGTAATATTCAAATCAACTTCCGGAAGCAATTGTAACAAATATGTATGTTTTTGAAATAATCCGTTGTTGTAGTAACATCAATAAAATATCATAGAAACAGTTTGTATACTAACAAGTTGGAAAAAGTTAAAATAGTAGTTTAAGGCATGGCCGAAATATGTTTGTCTTTTTCTAAAGCGAACATATTTTTTCCATGCCAAGTTTTAACAGCCATTCGGCCACTGCGCGCTAAACAAGAAGCAGCTTGTGACAATTTACAGGTAATTACTCCTTAATTTATCACATTCAACGATATGCAGTTTGCTGAGAATGCCTGTCAAACCGCATTCAAACCAACTCTTTTCATTTTTAGATGCCTAAAATTTACAAAAATTTACAGTAGAAGGATGTCCTCCTCAAACCTACTATTTCTACTCTGAAAATACCAATGATGATCTTAAACATAATGTGAATGCTATCGACTGTGACGTGTATCTCTTATTGCTTGGATTTTCGGCTCATCAGTCTTTAAGCTGAACTAAACGAAGTACTGCCTCTTTTCCTTCAACGTTTCGACAATATATTTTGTCTTTATCAAGAAGTCTACAAAAAACAAAGCAGAGATGTGTTTTCCCTATTTTAAAACCTTTTCCGAATGTCTGGTACTTACTAAAGCTTTTCGTTTTGTTTTCATTTGTAACTTATATAATACATAATTAACTGTGGTCTGTTTGCGTTTATCACATAAAATGGAACTATTTTAAATATTTTTTGTCATTGAATAATCTAGAAAAACTTGTACTCGGAAAAACATTATTTATGGTCACAATTGTTAATCTTCTACTAGTGTGTTGTCGAAAGCTTATCTAGATCAGATTGTCTGAGTGCGCATGATTGTCAGTTTCATGACGTCTATGAGTTTTATGTTGTTTATTATTGTTTTTTACTGTGTTAAACACACCTGCATAAATAGAACTTAACCCGTCTGTATCACTTTTCTTGTTAACTGTATTGTTGTTCGTTGCTATGTGGCATATTTCCAGAATCGTTAGTGCTGTTGTGTTTCTGTGTTGGTCGAGTATTTTAACATTGTTAAGATAAAATGTGTGTTGGGTTCTAATACAGAGGTGCAAGAGTGCTGTCTTTTCACTTAGTGTTGCGAATTGTGGATCTTCTATGTCGGTGCCTGTGTCAACAAGTTTCTGCAGTGCATTCAAGTTCGATCTGTGTCCGCTAATTCGTGTTTTTAACTTATTTGTAGTCATGCCAATATATTGTGAACTGCAGTCGTTGCATGAAATACTATAAATAACATTGGTGTGGTCGTCTTTTGCTATTTTATCTTTTGTTTGTGTATAATATTGTTTAGCCATGTTTGTCTTTCGTGTGGCTAACTTAACTGTTTTGTAATCGTTTTTCAGGAACTTACTGATCTTATCGGTGAGATACGGAATGTATGCTATTGACCGGTAAGTGTATTCCAGGTGTTCACTCGGCGATTGGTTGGAACTATGTTGCTCGGTACTCCTATAGTTTCTCTGGTTGATCAGGCGATGTCGCAGTGTCTTAGGGTAGTCGTTCAGCTTCAAATGTTGATCCATTATGTTGACTTTTGCAGACTCCGATAGGCCGGTGGACAACCTGTTCACTCTACTAATAAAATTGATGGCCATGTTTATTTTTTGGTGAGGTGGATGCGCCGAAAAATAGTTTAGAAAACGGCCACTTGCAATCGGTTTTTGGTACCATTCCGTCGATATATGTTGATCATCGTGTCTGACAAGTAGCATGTCAAGGAAAGGTAACCGGTTGTTTTCCTCTGTTTCACAGGTAAACTGGATGTTAGGGTTGTAGCTATTAAAAATCTTGAGCACGTAGTCAAGCTGATCGAGTGGAATGGCAGTGACTAAATCGTCGACATATTTTTTGATGAACGGCACTTTGATTTTAAGCTGTTTGAGTACGCAATCAAGCAATACCTCTGTGACAAGGTCCGCTACAATTGGCGATAAAGGGTTGCCCATAGCTGTTCCGAAGACCTGTTGGTGGTACCGTCCATCAAATTTGAAGAAACTAGCGTCGATGCAAAATTCAACCAGCTCCAGAAACAGGTCCAAGCAAATGTTCTTAGCGTTTGGTCTTATTTGGTCCCAGTAACAAATTACGTCATGGCATACTAGTTCCTTTGGAATGCATGTGAACAATGAAACCACATCCAATGAAATCAACGAATATCCAACAGGTAACGTGACAGTGTTGATGAAATAGCAAAACTCGAAGGAATCTTTAATGTTGTATGCACTATCCATGGAATTTTGAATAATTCTTCCTACGAACTTTGAAAGTTCATAGGACGGCGCCGTCATATTAGGTACTACAGGTCTCAAAGGTAAACCAGGTTTGTGCGCTTCAGGTAACCCGTAAATTCTTGGGCATAGTGCGTTCTGCGATTTCAGGTTGGAAGCTGTTTTTTTGTCGATTAGTTTCAGATTATGTAACCGCTCCACCAAAGAATTGTTTTTGCGTTGAAAAGAAGTGGTAGGGTCCCGGGTTAATAATTTCTATGTTTTGGTGTCCTCCAACAGTGCCATCATCTTCTGTCTATACTCATTGGCGAGCATTAGCACTGTTTTGTTACCTTTATCTGATTGTAAGACCATAACATCAGGATTAGTTTTTAAAAACTGTCTAGTGATTTTTTCAGCTTGTTCGCATGTTCTTGCTAGTGGATCCCACAGTTTGTTATGATTGCCAGCCTGGTACATATAGTTTTGTACGATATTTGTTAACCCGCAGCGGTTGCGATTTTGGGTTTCTATTTGAGGATTCGTTTTCAGAATGCTTTCTATATCGGCAATGAGATGAAAATATGGCGTTTTACTGGGATCAGTTTGCGGCAAGGCAAACTTTGGACCTAGGCTAAGCAAAAATTCAGTTTCAGGTGGTATTTGGACTGCCGTTCCATTATAGACAGCTTTTGTATTACTTTTTGGAAGGTGTTTGTCTATGCCGTCCAAAAGCCTTTGATGCAGACGATCAAACTTTCGTTTTGTAACTATTGTTTGTTTTTGAAAATTGTTCTCGTAATACAAACTCTGCTTTTCGAAAAAAGATTCAGTGAAATCTACTGGGACCACTTCTGTAAGTTGTTCAACGGTAGTTTTCATGGTGTTTTCAAGTGTGCGGATTTTGAAGTATGTGTGTTTAATTTCTATATTCAGAAGTGTTTTCTTAAACCTCGACACGCATCGATATAACTTATCAATGAATGGACTGTTCTCTTCAATCAACGGGAAAATACAACGAAAATTGTTCGTGATATGGCTAGGAAAAATACCTCTCCTGCAACAGCGAATAAGGAAAGATTTCCTGCTTTTCATATTTCCAAGTTTTCAATTAGCAACTGCGTAATCCTTAAACAATTTCCGTACTCTAGCTCCGAAAACATTGTCAATCTCCTGATAGAAACTGACATTGGTTAACTGTGCCATACTGACCGTAATGTGAATGCTATCGACTGTGACGTGTATCTCTTATTGCTTGGATTTTCGGCTCATCAGTCTTTAAGCTGAACTAAACGAAGTACTGCCTCTTCTCCTTCAACGTTTCGACAATATATTTTGTCTTTATCAAGAAGTCTACAAAAAACAAAGCAGAGATGTGTTTTCCCTATTTTAAAACCTTTTCCGAATGTCTGGTACTTACTAAAGCTTTTCGTTTTGTTTTCATTTGTAACTTATATAATACATAATTAACTGTGGTCTGTTTGCGTTTATCACATAAAATGGAACTATTTTAAATAATTTTTGTCATTGAATAATCTAGAAAAACTTGTACTCGGAAAAACATTATTTATGGTCACAATTGTTAATCTTCTACTAGTGTGTTGTCGAAAGCTTATCTAGATCAGATTGTCTGAGTGCGCATGATTGTCAGTTTCATGACGTCTATGAATTTTATGTTGTTTATTATTGTTTTTTACTGTGTTAAACACACCTGCATAAATAGAACTTAACCCGTCTGTATCACTTTTCTTGTTAACTGTATTGTTGTTCGTTGCTATGTGGCATATTTCCAGAATCGGTAGTGCTGTTGTGTTTCTGTGTTGGTCGAGTATTTCAACATTGTTAAGATCAAATGTGTGTTGGGTTCTAATACAGTGGTGCAAGAGTGCTGTCTTTTCACTTAGTGTTGCAAATTGTGGATCTTCTATGTCGGTGCCTGTGTCAACAAGTTTCTGCAGTGCATTCAAGTTCGATCTGTGTCCGCTAATTCGTGTTTTTAACTTATTTGTAGTCATGCCAATATATTGTGAACTGCAGTCGTTGCATGAAATACTATAAATAACATTGGTGTGGTCGTCTTTTGCTATTTTATCTTTTGTTTGTGTATAATATTGTTTGGCCATGTTTGTCTTTCGTGTGGCTAACTTAACTGTTTTGTAATCGTTTTTCAGGAACTTACTGATCTTATCGGTGAGATACGGAATGTATGCTATTGACCGGTAAGTGTATTCCAGGTGTTCACTCGGCGATTGGTTGGAACTATGTTGCTCGGTACTCCTACAGTTTCTCTGGTTGATCAGGCGATGTCGCAGTGTCTAAGGGTAGTCGTTCAGCTTCAGATGTTGATCCATTATGTTGACTTTTGCAGACTCCGATAGGCCGGTGGACAACCTTTTGAGCGGTTACATAATCTGAAACTAATCGACAAAAAAACAGCTTCCAACCTGAAATCGCAGAACGCACTATGCCCAAGAATTTACGGGTTACCTAAAGCGCACAAACCTGGTTTACCTTTGAGACCTGTAGTACCTAATATGACGGCGCCGTCTTATGAACTTTCAAAGTTCGTAGGAAGAATTATTCAAAATTCCATGGATAGTGCATACAACATTAAAGATTCCTTCGAGTTTTGCGATTTCATCAACACTGTCACGTTACCTGTTGGATATTCGTTGATTACATTGGATGTGGTTTCATTGTTCACATGCATTCCAAAGGAACTAGTATGCCATGACGTAATTTGTTACTGGGACCATATAAGACCAAACGCTAAGAACATTTGCTTGGACCTGTTTCTGGAGCTGGTTGAATTTTGCATCGACGCTAGTTTCTTCAAATTTGATGGACGGTACCACCAACAGGTCTTCGGAACAGCTATGGGCAACTCTTTATCGCCAATTGTAGCGGACCTTGTCACAGAGGTATTGCTTGATTGCGTACTCAAACAGCTTAAAATCAAAGTGCCGTTCATCAAAAAATATGTCGACGATTTAGTCACTGCCATTCCACTCGATCAGCTTGACTACATGCTCAAGATTTTTAATAGCTACAACCCTAACATCCAGTTTACCTGTAAAACAGAGGAAAACAACCGGTTACCTTTCCTTGACATGCTACTTGTCAGACACGATGATCAACATATATCGACGGAATGGTACCAAAAACCGATTGCAAGTGGCCGTTTTCTAGACTATTTTCCGGCGCATCCACCTCACCAAAAAATAAACATGGCCATCAATTTTATTAGTAGAGTGAACAGGTTGTCCACCGGCCTATCGGAGTCTGCAAAAGTCAACATAATGGATCAACATTTGAAGCTGAACGACTACCCTAAGACACTGCGACATCGCCTGATCAACCAGAGAAACTGTAGGAGTACCGAGCAACATAGTTCCAACCAATCGCCGAGTGAACACCTGGAATACACTTACCGGTCAATAGCATACATTCCGTATCTCACCGATAAGATCAGTAAGTTCCTGAAAAACGATTACAAAACAGTTAAGTTAGCCACACGAAAGACAAACATGGCCAAACAATATTATACACAAACAAAAGATAAAATAGCAAAAGACGACCACACCAATGTTATTTATAGTATTTCATGCAACGACTGCAGTTCACAATATATTGGCATGACTACAAATAAGTTAAAAACACGAATTAGCGGACACAGATCGAACTTGAATGCACTGCAGAAACTTGTTGACACAGGCACCGACATAGAAGATCCACAATTCGCAACACTAAGTGAAAAGACAGCACTCTTGCACCACTGTATTAGAACCCAACACACATTTGATCTTAACAATGTTAAAATACTCGACCAACACAGAAACACAACAGCACTACCGATTCTGGAAATATGCCACATAGCAACGAACAACAATACAGTTAACAAGAAAAGTGATACAGACGGGTTAAGTTCTATTTATGCAGGTGTGTTTAACACAGTAAAAAACAATAATAAACAACATAAAATTCATAGACGTCATGAAACTGACAATCATGCGCACTCAGACAATCTGATCTAGATAAGCTTTCGACAACACACTAGTAGAAGATCAACAATTGTGACCATAAATAATGTTTTTCCGAGTACAAGTTTTTCTAGATTATTCAATGACAAAAATTATTTAAAATAGTTCCATTTCATGTGATAAACGCAAACAGACCACAGTTAATTATGTATTATATAAGTTACAAATGAAAACAAAACGAAAAGCTTTAGTAAGTACCAGACATTCGGAAAAGGTTTTAAAATAGGGAAAACACATCTCTGCTTTGTTTTTTGTAGACTTCTTGATAAAGACAAAATATATTGTCGAAACGTTGAAGGAAAAGAGGCAGTACTTCGTTTAGTTCAGCTTAAAGACTGATGAGCCGAAAATCCAAGCAATAAGAGATCTTAAATATAATGAGTCCGAAATATTTCCATACACGGCTCTAAATATAGAGGTGGGCCAAAATAAAAATGTGGTGGACCAAAATATGTTTTTAATACTTCGTAGAAAATTTGATATTTCTAGGATATTTTTCAATATACTGCATTTATGAACGATGTATGTTAAAATAGACACTTAGCTCTTAAAAGTTGTATAATAGAGTAAGTATTTATGTTGAAAAATTGTGTTTGTTTTTAATACATTGTGCGATCACTTCCCGAAGCTGGTCAAAATACCTCCGTTACCCAATAGACTTTCGTTGTACTACAAATTAAAACATGACGGTTGCCTAAGTTGCCTAAGTCAATCAAATGGAAAGGAAACGTAAAGCGCAGCCAAACTTTGAAACCACGTGTTCAATAATAATTCATCAGTTAACCCTTAACTAGCACGTCCATCTGATATCAATATTGTTCAAATCGGTTGTGTAGTTTCTAAGATAAAGAAGTTTCGTGATTTTCACATTTCGATACATTACAGACGAAGTTACAGTTCGATTACAGCAAAATTCAATAGGGTATTATCAGGCAGCTAGACCTTTCATTTAATACTAATTTTGTGGAAATCGGGTCAACCATCTCTGAGAAAAGTGAGTGAGTCCAAGTAGTCTTCGGAATATGTTTCTTTTCATAGCGGGATTTCACATTTTTAAACATAACAGGCAAAGTAATAATTCGTTTGCAAAAAAAATCAATAGGGTCTTATGGGGCAGCAAGACCTTCCAAATGACACTGATTCTATGAAAACGGGTCCAGCCGTTTCTGAGAAACATGAGTGAGATTAAATAGTCTCCAGGACACGTTTCTTTCCATAACTTCTGAACCACAAGTTCAATCTTCATTAAATTTAAAAGTTGGGGGTTTTTAACGTAGCCCGTTCATTTGAAACCAATTTTGTTCAAATCGGTTGTGTAGTTTCTGAGATATTGATGTTTCGTGATTTTTACATTTTGATACATAACCTCTGAACTAGAAATCAGATTGCAATAAAATTCAATAGGGGCTTATAGGGCAACTAGACCTTTCATTTGTAATTAATTTCACAGCGTTACACACCCACACATACACACACACACATACAGAAAATGCTCAGCTCGTCGAACTGAGTCGAGTGATATACGACATTCGGCCCTTTTGAGCACTTTTATACCTTTAGTTTTTGCAGTGATTGCTATACCTTTCTAGGAGAAAGGCAAAAAGTGAAATGATAGAAATGACTTTTAATTTCAAAAATTGAAATAGTAAAATATCAAATTTAAATGATGTTGAGGCCACATATTTTGATCGTAGCTATAGTTTCAAACAGTCTGCTGGCTACGTTTCTTTCTATAACTTTCAAACCACATGTTTAAACATTATGAAATTCATTGTTCAAGGGTTTAAAAGCCCATTAGTTTGAATTCAATTATGTTTAAGCTTCTGAGATATAGACTGTTCCGGAAATTATAAATACATCTTCTTTCTTGAATAAAACAAAAAATACAGGATTTTTCGGGTCATTTTATTCTGAAATATCGATAATAAGCATTATCTTTCCAGTTTCAATTCAAGTTGGGATTACTTTTCGTAGGATACTCGAGTTTTCTAACTTTTTTCTTAACACTACACATAAGCTTTTGCACAGTGTGTTCTCCGACCATTTTTACCACTTTAAGCCAATCTTTTTTTAATTTTTCAACATTGTCCGCTGGTTTGACATATTTCCTCAGCTTTGCTTTGGTCAAAGCCCAAAAAGTTTCAATAGGGCTAATTTCAGGGCAGTTTGGAGGATTCATCTCCTTTGGGACACATGTGACATTATTTGTTTTATACCACCCTAGTGCATCCTTAGAGTAATGGCAGAAAGCAAGATCGGGCCAAAAGATTGGAGGATTGTTATGCTGCTTAACCATGGGTAACAACCTTTTCTGCAAACACTCTTTCACGTAAATTTTACCATTCATTGTGTCATTCGTAATGAATGGACGAGATATTTTCCCACATTCACAAATGGCCTGCCAAATCATTACCTTCTTGCCGAATTTTTCGGTGTAAATGGCTTTCACTGGTCCAGAGACATCCTTTTCCTTCGGTGATGTATAAAATTGCGGTCCTGGCAGAGTCTTATAGTCCAGTTTTATGTAGGTTTCGTCATCCATGATAACACACCCCATTTTTTTGGCCAGAAGTTTGTCATAAAGCTTCCGAGCTATCAGTTTCACAGATTCAGCTTGTTTTGGATTTCGTTTTGGCTGCTTCTGCTTCCGACGGGTCTGCAGACCCATTCTTCCCTTGGCACGCATGACGTTACTCGCCGAGGTTCCAAGCTTTCTCGCCACATCTCGTACTGATACTGATGGATGCCACTTGTAGTATTCCTTAACCTTTTTGTCCATTGTGGGATCAACAGGCCCGGGTTTTCTACCACGTCTTGGGGCATCAGTAAATGTGCACTCTTCACAATACTTCCGCAATTCGGTTTGAACTGCTCCGACACTTATACCTTCTTCTCTGGCTAATTTTCTTATAAAAAGACCACTCACGGTGCCCTATTTGTGTACAATTCGCTTTCTTTGTTCGGGAGAAAGGCCACGCATTTTCAAAATTTCGCACTAAATGTCAGAAGAAATGACAGCATCTGTTTCTTTTGGATGTAAACAATAGAACGCAGCCAACGTTTGGTTGAATACTGCACGTTATTTGAAATGACGGTTGATCGTAAGTGTATTTATAATTATCGGAACGGTCTTTATAAGAGCGATTTTCACATTCTGACGCAGCGCTTAAACTAAAAGTTTGATTACAATGAAATTCAATAGCAACCTAAGCGGCAAATAGACCCTTAAATTGATTGGTGTCAATTAGGATTAGGGATAGGAAGAATCGGTCAGATCATCTCTTAGAAAAGTGAGTGCGAAAAAAAGGTGCACATACATGCAGAAAATGCTCGATCCCGAGCAGGAAAAAATATCATTATAATATCACAACCAGATATTAAGAATACACCTCATTTTGATCTTAATATGGTTTACATAGTTAGTTTTAAATTAGTTTATTTGACACGGCACGATACATTTTCTGTTTTACTGAGCCAAGTACAATTCGTTTTAATTCTACGTTAGCAGGGAAAAGAGGGAGGCCTTTTCTTTATTCTCGCGGCCGACTACGAGCTAGTGGGGATTTAAGGTGAGAGGAGGGGAGATACAATTTTGACTTAAAACTATTTTGGAACTTTGTTTTTCAACTGGTAGAGCAATTGTATTCTTGTTTGTTGTGGGTTCAAAATATTTGTGTAAGCATAGTTGCGGGCTCTTCGTTTCCGTGTCTTCAGCATAGCATATTTGTATCCTTAATCTGACAAATAGACAAAGAAAATTTTAAATTTTAATGTCAGCGTTTTTCAGAGAGCAGTATAACTGTGTCATGTACTGGAGATCACTGCTTCCCAGAATGTCTCTAACGGGTACGTTCGGTTGTTTTCCTCGGGCCCGAAGGGAATCTATAAGCTCGGACCTAACACCACAGTATTCGGTACACGACCAAACAACATGCTCGATGTCATGGTAGCCATCGCCACAAACGCAGTGATTACTGTCTACAAGCCCTATACGAAAGAGATGCGTGTTTAACGTGTAGTGATTGGACATAAGTCTAGACATCACGCGAATGAAGTCCCGACCTACATCCAACCCCTTGAACCATGCTTTCGTCGATACCTTAGGAAAAATGGAATGTAGCCACCGTCCCAGTTCATCTGAGTTCCATGATGATTGCCAACTGTTGAGTGTTCTCTGACGCAAAATGCTATAAAATTCATCATAAGCAATTGGTCTTTCATAAATATCGCCATCAATAGCACCCACCTTAGCTAAAGAGTCAGCCTTTTCGTTACCCGGAATCGAGCAATGAGAAGGGACCCACGCTAAGGTAACCCGGTAATTTTTATCTGTTAAAGCACTTAAAAACCACCGTATTTTCCCCAGGAAATACGGGGTGTGCTTCACAGGCTTCATCGATCGCAGAGCCTCAATGGCACTGAGACTGTCTGTGAAGATGAAGTAGTGGTCTGTGGGTAGGGTTTCGATGATTCCAAGAGAGTACTGAATAGCAGCAAGTTCTGCGACGTACACGGAAGCAGGAGCATCGAGTTTGTAGGAGGCGGTAAAATTTTCGTGGAAAACACCGAAGCCAGTGGACTCATCTAGATTAGATCCGTCAGTGTAAAACCTTTTATCATAACTAACATGTTTGAACTTATTCGAAAAAATCTTAGGGATCTCTTGGGGTCGCAATTGATCCGGGATACCAGAAATGTCTTGTTTCATGGTGGTGTCGAAAAATATAGCATTATTAGAAGTATCTAAAAGTGCGACATTGGAGGAATCGTATGAAGAAGGATTAATATCTTGAGCCATATAGTCAAAATATAAAGTCATAAATCTGGATTGAAATTGAAGGTCGACCAACCTCTCGAAATTTTCAATTACTAATGGGTTCCTAACTGTGCATCGAATTAGCAACCGGTAAGAGAGATTCCAAAAACGATGTTTCAACGGAAGAATACCCGCTAACACTTCAAGACTCATCGTATGGGTCGACTGCATGCAACCCAAGGCAATACGCAGACAACGATATTGTATTCTCTCTAATTTTATAATGTGCGTGTTCGCGGCGGAGCGGAAGCAGAAACAGCCGTACTCAAGAACTGACAATATCGTTGTTTGGTAAAGCCTTAGAAGGTCTCCTGGGTGGGCTCCCCACCAGGTTCCGGTAATCGTACGAAGAAAATTAATCCTCTGTTGGCATTTTCGTGTCAGATACCTAATATGACAAGCCCAGGTGCATTTAGAGTCGAACCAGACCCCGAGATATTTAGCGACTAAAACCTGAGAGATCGTTTTACCCGTTAGTAGGAGCTGCAGCTGAGCTGGGTTATGCTTCCTAGAAAAAACGACCAACTCAGTTTTCTCCGGAGAGAATTCGATACCCAGCTTAAGAGCCCATTCAGACAAATTGTCTAAGGTATCTTGCAATGGTCCTTGCAGATCGCTAGCCTCGCTACCAGTAATGGATACAACGCTATCGTCTGCAAGTTGCCTTAGCGTGCATGAATTTGCAAGACATTCATCGATGTCATTGACGTAAAAATTATATAAGAGAGGACTTAAACATGAGCCCTGGGGAAGGCCCATGTAACTAATTCGGGAAGTTGTCGAATCGCCATGTGAGAAATACATATGCTTTTCTGACAACAGATTGAGCAAAAAGTTATTCAAATTTAGTGAAAGTCCCTGCGAATGAAGTTTCGCGCTTAAAACTTCTACAGAGACAGAGTCAAAAGCCCCCTTAATATCCAAGAACGCAGAAGCCATTTGCTCTTTTCGAGCAAATGCGAGTTGAATTTCAGTAGAAAGCAACGCTAGGCAATCGTTCGTCCCTTTGCCCCGGCGAAAGCCAAATTGAGTATCTGAAAGTAAACCGTTTGTTTCGACCCATTTGTCTAACCGTAAGAGGATCATTTTCTCCATTAATTTCCGGAGGCAAGAGAGCATTGCAATCGGCCTATATGAATTGTGATCAGAGGCAGGTTTCCCGGGTTTCCGAATAGCAATGACTTTTACCTCCCTCCAGTCATGCGGAACAATATTTAGCTCAAGAAACTTGTTGAACAAGTCCAACAAGCGTCTTTTTGCAGAGTCGGGTAGATTCTTCAACAGGTTGAATTTTATTCTATCTAACCCTGGAGCCTTATTGTTGCACGACAGGAGAGCCATTGAAAATTCCAACATCGAAAATGGAGGCTCTTCCGTAGTTACTATAAACGCGTCGCGAAAGGTTTTCTGTTCCGGTACAGAGTCCGGACAGACCTTTTTGGCAAAATCGAGTATCCAGCGATCTGAATACTCCTCACTCTCATTCGAAACGTCACGGTTCCGCATGCGCCTGGCGGTATCCCAAAGAGTGCTCATCGCTGTTTCCCTCGACAACGCGTTTACGAACCGCCGCCAGTACCCGCGTTTTTTCGCCTTTACTAAGCTCTTCATCTGCCTGCCCAGTGCCTCGTACTTTCGTAGTAGGTTGACAGTGCCGTACTCCCGGTAGTCCTTATACGCCGCGGACCTTCGCGCGTACAGCTCAGAGCACTCTTTGTCCCACCATTTGTTGGGAGGGCGTTGTCTAATCGTTACCCCGGGTATCGGTTTCGTCTGAGCTTGCGTCGCGGCGTCGATTATCAAGCCAGCTAAGAACGCGTATTCTTCCTCCGGAGGAAGTTCCTCGTGAGTCTCGATAGATTCCGCTATAATAGACTCATAACGCTTCCAATCAATATTACGTGTAAGGTCGTAGGAAATATTGATTGGGTTCGGGGGAGTTGAACCATTAGCAATTGATATAACGATTGGAAGATGATCACTACCGTGGGGATCGTTGATTACTTTCCACTGGCAATCTAACGCTAGTGATGTCGAGCAGAGGGATAGGTCAAGCACGCTTTCACGTGCCGGAGGATTAGGTACGCGTGTCGCTTCCCCAGTATTCAAAACTGTCATATTGAAGTCGTCGATCAAGTTACAGATTAAAGAAGATCGGTTGTCGTCGTACAGCGACCCCCATAGCGAACAGTGAGAGTTAAAATCTCCCAAAATCAAAAAAGGTGCGGGAAGCAATTCTGCTATATCAAGGAGTTGCTTCTGTTCAATCCGCGCGGATGGGGGAATATATAACGAAACAAGGCAAAGGTCTTTTCCATTCATATTCGTTTGAATGGCAACAACTTCAATATTCGAGATCGAGGGGAGGTCAATTCTGAAAAAAGAATAGCACTTTTTGATCCCTAAAAGTACCCCTCCACCGTGTGAGTCTCGATCTCGACGAATGATGTTAAAATCGTGGAAATTAAGTTGGTCATTTGAATTGAGAAAAGTTTCACAAAGCGCGAACGCATCACAATTGTATGTGTTTATCAAATGTGAAAATAAATCAAATTTGGGGATGATACTTCTGCAGTTCCACTGTAACACAGTGACAAAATTCCTAACCTCTTTCAACGAATTAGTCATCGAAAGATACGATAGCTGAAATGAGGGGCCAAGTTGCTGTGAGTTGCTTCAAAAAGGTTTTCACTGTTGGGAGAAGGGCAAGAAGAATGTTTTGAAGGGGATCTGGTATGTTGAATGTTTTAAATATCCAGTCCACAATATCAGAGAATTTTATGAACCCTGTTTCTTTTATGTCTTCTGATCGAGAAATGGGTGCCCGAGGGGTTTTTGGTGCCCCAGGAAGCGGTGGGTACTCCTGGTTTGATTTGAAATTAAAACCGGGGGGTACTTGCTTCGGTTTTTCTTCACCGCTTCCTTTTTGTGTTGTCTTATTGGTCATTCCGCTAGGGGTTATCTTACGACCTTTACGAGAAAGATTAGGAGAGTTGAGCATTCTCCTCTTCCTAGATCCCTCTGGCAAGGCATAGGAACACCCTTCGACGGGATCGTCAGATGTACCCTCATCGGTTGGCAAAAAGGAAAAGATGTTTCCTGTCGAGGGTGGCTCAGCCCTCTTAAGCATTTCTGCAAAAGAGCGCTTTGATCGTTCCTTAAGGGAACGCTTAATTTTTTCCTCGCGCTGTTTGTACGCGGGACATGCCGGAAGGTCATGCCGAGTTCCCTCGCAATAAAGACACTTTTCAGTATCCCCACTGCAAGCGTTCTCAGCATGATTGCCTCCGCACTTGCTACAGCGTGCCTTGTTGCAGCAGTAGGTGGCTGTGTGACCTAACTGCTTACAGTTTTGGCAATGCATGACCCGCGGTACGAACAGGCGTACAGGTAGACGAACCCTGTCCAAGCGGACGTAGTTCGGCAGCGCGGATCCGGCGAATGTTACTCGGAAGGAATCCGAAGGGAGGAATTTCTTCTTCCCTTCTTCGATGGATACTGAATGCAATTGCTTGCAATCCAGTATCTTTACACTTTGCATCAAGGGGTTTTTAAAGCAGCCAACTCCATGACGCAAAATGTCATCGACAGTGAGATTCCCCTCGGTAACCACACCGTCGATTTCTACATCCTTGGCAGGGATGTACACGCGATACTCTCTCGTGAAGAGCTCGTAGCCAGCAATTTCGTTTGCTTGCTTCAAGCTACTCACGACAACTCGCAGTTTGTTCGGCCTCACCTTCGTAATCTCGGTTACGGCCGAAAAATGTTTTGCCAGGTCTTTGCCAATTTGGATAATATTCAATGGCTTCTTTATGGGCCGGAAAAAAACAACGTAGGGACCGCCAGCGGCATCTGGGTAAGCTTTTACCCGTACTTCCGGTACTCTTGGTACAGGACTTGGCAAAGGGGAGGGCACAGGGGAAGGTAGGGGTGTGCTGATGGGAGAAATTTCAATTTCTTCCCCGTTTGTTTCCACCTCCAGGAAAAGTTGCACCTGCATGTCGTCCATTTTGCGGGAGCGTTACGCTCTACCGCACACAAACGATAAATATTCGAATATGGGGGGGGGGGGTTCAAGTAGTTGATGTTAAATTTTAAAAACAATTTTTCAATCTACAATGGATCAAATAAAAAAAAAAGACAGTAATACTAATACTAATAACAATAGTAATAATAATAATAATAATAATAATTATAGTAATAGTATTAATAATAACAATAATAATATCAATAATAATATTAATAATAATATTATAACATAGTAATAATATTGATAATAATAGTAAAAATTCTAAAGGTAATACTTCACCGAACGTCTAAGTCACGACCTCACGGCTGATAGTAGGATTAATCGAGCGTCTCCGCAGAACAAACAATGACGATCCAGCTTCGTGTTGAGACACAGTGGCCGTGTCCTACACGCGACCTTGTAGATGCCACTTGTAGTTGACTTCCACTCGCTCGATCGTATGATGGTCCGTGCTGCTAGCGGGGTAACAGCGGTGCGGGAGAATTATTCTTGCTGATATATCAGCTGCGTATCGAATCACTGGCGGGGTAGCCTGCCCCTACCAGTGTGCAGATGTTTCTGCCGATATATAACAGTCTATTGTTATTGCGCAGCACGAGAACTAATCGACAAAAAAACACCCGTACGATAACTCGTGTATTGTTATTTTGCGAACTCAAACGGAGATAAACAATTTGCGTCTAATCGAGACGAAAGCAAAACAACGAATGGTTTACATAGTTGGTAAAATAACAAAAAATAGTACCAAAATATTGTTCCTTCAAGACTATATGAATAACAAAGCTTTATATTTCAACAATAAACCAAGAATTTGCATTAAAAATCACGAAAATAACAGATTCAGATATTTTCAACTTATTGAACACTGAATGCATAACTGATACATTATAAATAATCAATATCGAACAATTTTCACTTAAAAACTTACTTTTAATCAGATATTTTAAAATCAAATTAAAACATCTTATTGAAGGCATAGCGAGATATGATATCAAAATTTTATGATATTTTCATATGCACGTTTGAAACGTGAATATCTTTCGAATAACACGATAAGTCCTCATAACTAAATATGTTACTGATGAGTTATGATTTTGTTATTCTCTCCTGCCCGGATAACTTTTCTTTACATAACTTTCGAACCATATGTTTAATCATAAAGAAATTTAAAAGTTAATGGTTTCGGGGACAGCCCGATCATTTAAAACCAGTTTTTTTGAAATCGGTTATGTGGTTTTTGAGATATTGATGTTGCGTGATTTTTACATTTTGATACATAACCTCTAAACTAAAAATCCGATTACAATGGTATTCAAAAGCAACTTATGGCGCAACAAGACCTTTCATTTGCAATCAATTTTATGAAAATCGGTCCAGCCATCTCTGAGAAATGTGAGTGAGAAAAAAAGTTGCACACACACACACACACACACACACACACACACACACACATACATACAGAAAATGCTCAGTTCGTCGAAAGGGGTCGAGTGGTATATGACATTCGGCCATTGGGACCACTTTTATACCTTTGGTTTTTCCAGTGATTGCTATACCTTTCTAAGAGAAAGACAAAACATGAAATATCCGCAAAATCGTAAACTATTTTGAGTCGTTCATATTTATTCTAGAAGCTACAGTCTTAACGCAACATTTCCATGTAATGAGTTTTTGCCATAATATTCCCTACAAAAAGTTAAAGAGCTTTTTGACCAAAAATGACCAACTAGCCCCGCTCTACTCATTTGAAGGGTTACTATGTCTGAAATTAATAACCAGTCCGTTATTTGTTTGCCAACTGGTTACATTGCATGTCTCTAAAAATATCTTATATAGATAAATCGTCTAGCTCAAACCGATGTAGGGGTATGAGGTGGGTCCATCATCATTATCAACATGGGCTTCCAAAAAAAACTTGAATCATTTTTAATGCCATCATGTAAATAGTGGGCCGGTCTCAGCGGGAATTGCTCATATTTTGATTAACCAAATTCGTTTCTTTCCATAACTTTTGAACCACGTATCAAATTGTTATGAAATTTGTTACATGTACGTTTAAGGGATAGCCCGTAGTTATGTTCAAATAAGTCGTGTAATCTTAGAGTTAATAGACTTTCGTTGTTAACAGAATTTAATACATAACGGTTGAAATAAAAGTCCGATTATGATTAAATAGCAACCAAACCTTTCATTTGACACTAAGATTGTTGAAATTAATTCAACCATTTTTGGGAAAACGAATGAATTTGAAAAGTCAACGGAACATGTTTCTTTTCACAACTTTTGAACCGCATGCCTAATCATTGTAAATTTTTTAAGTTTACCTTTTACTAGCCCGTTAATTTGATACCAATATTGTTTAAATCGGTTGTGTAGTTTGTGAGATAATGAAGTTTCGTGATATTTACATTTTGATACATTACAGACAAAGTAACAGTCCGATTACAATAAAATTTACTAGGATGTTATGAGGCAGCTAGATCTTTTATTTGACACCCATTTTCTGAAAATCGGTTCAGCCATCTCTGAGATATATAAGTGATATTAAACAGTCTCCAGAACACGTTTCTTCCCATAACATTTAAACCACATGTTCGATCTTTATAAAATTAAAAAAGTAGGAGGTTGTATCCAAGACACGACCGCATAAATGACGTAGAACTACGTACACTATTAACAAATGCATTGAGTGTTACATTACCCTAGTAACACAACTGTTTTTATCAAAGTTTTATAGCGCTTTTTCGGCTGTATTGAGCGCTATAAAACTTTGATAAAATCAATATTATTACTTGGGTAATGAGTTATAATGTCTACTAATGAAGGGTTGTGAATTTCGTGAACCGGTTTCAGCAGTTAGCAGATCGTGCCGAGTTAAAAACCATACACAGCACACACACACACACAAATCATACCATGTCATAGACACACACACATCATACCATATCATTAAACCATACACATATCATATCATATCATACACACATACACACATGATACCATAGCATACACACACAGTAAGCAAGCGACCAATCAGAGGACGTTATTTTTATTTCAACAAGGCTTGACAATTTTCAATAGTGCACAACATTTTTCTGCATTTGGGCAGATGCGTGTATAATTTTCCATTCGATTGCTGCAAGAATGAAGAAAATCGGTTGAAAACCAACCTACATAAGGGACAAATTTCGTCCCAGTTTTTCAGTTTGCATCACTGTGTGGTATGCTAAAGTAAAACGTACTTCTACGCCAAAAAGGCATTTTGTTGTTCAAAATCGGTTGCTGAGCGCAACCTTTGTGCTGCCCCAACAGTGGGGGAGTTAAGATACACGGACAACATGCACTGTGGAAGCTATTTCACCTTCTGTAAATTAGACGGCCGCGACAGATGTAACTGCTGGAATCCGCACAGAATGCTTGCTTACGCTGTCAAAAATTATTAACTTTCAATGACTTGAAAAAAGGCATTTTGCTGTTCAAAATTGGATTTGGTGATGACAATCTTTATGCTGCTCCAACAGTGGGGGAATAATGGCAGTCTGGCGGGGCACGCTGAGAAGAACCGCGCTGCTACTGAGACATGGTGACCAACCACAGCGCAAGTGATTTATTTAATTTGAAGGCAGCCACAGGCGCAACCCGCTGTTACTTCTGAGTGCTGTATCTGCTTCTACTGCTGTCAACGTTGTGGACGGTCCATTCAGCTCGCCTTCCGACTAATGTAGCTAGTTTTCCCAGAAACACTCTTTTATAGTCGAAGGGTGCTACGTAATAGGCCACGCCTTTCAGTTCAGTTGTCTAATTCTCTAATATTCTTTAGACGAATTATTCCACAATTCGCATTCGATATTTGTTTCCAGCGAATAAACACCGATGGTGCTCTCACACACGCAACGGTTTTAACCCGTATTTTATTGCGGTTTGTAACATCAAGCGATTTCGTTTGCTCGTTGTTGCGTGTTGCATCATGTTGCAAGCTGGGAGACGACGAAATTTTGTTTATGCTGATGGATTGAATCGACTTCATATTAGCTCTGCATAGTCGAACTAACTGCTTTTGTGAATGCGTTCTAACAGGGCAGTTTATTATTCAATGTCGGTTATGCTGATCGCAGCCTTTGCGCTGCCCCTACAGTGGGGGGTTTACTAAATAAAGTGAAAATTAGACAACTAAAACAGAATTTGATTGCATCCCGCACAGAATGTCTGCTTGTGTTGATGCCAGAAAACTATTAACCTTCAATTATTTTTTTATTTGCCTTGAAAAAAGCATGTTGCGGTTCAAAATCGGTTGCTAATTACAACCTTTGAGCTGCCCTAACATTAGGGCAATCAGGATACACGGACAACATGCACTGTGGAAGCTATTTTACATTCAGTAAATTAGACGGGTGCGACAAATTTAAATTGCTAGGATGCAACACAGAATGCTTGTTTGCGTTGACGAAAATTATTAACATTCAATGACTTGTTTATTTGCCTTGAAAAAAGCATTTTGATGTTTAACATTGGATTTCCCGATGGCAATCTTCATGCTGCCCCAACACGGGGGGATAATGGCAGTCTGGCGACACACGCTGAGAAGAACCGCGCTGCTCCTGAGACGTGATGACCAGCCACAGGGCAAGTGATTTGTTTAATTTGAAGGCAACCACAGGCGCAACCCGCTGCTATGGTCTGTTACTGCTGAGTGCCGATATCTGCTGCTACTGCTGTCAACGTTGTGGACGGTCCATCCAGTTCACCTTCCGACTAATGAATGTAGCTAGTTTTCCCAGAAACACTCTTTTATAGCCGAAGGGTGCTACGTAATAGGCCACGCCTTTCAGTTCAGGTTTACCATTTCCTTATGTTCTTTAGACGAATTATTCCACAATTCGCATTTGATTTTTGTATCCAGCGAATAAACACCGATGGTGCTCTCACACACGCAACGGTTTTACCCCGTGTCTTATTGCGGTTTGTAACATCAAGCGATTTCGTTTGCTCGCTGTCGCGTGTTGCATCATGTTGCAACTGAGCAGTTGAGAGACCGAATTGATTATGCTACATGTTGAAGAAATAATAGATTAAACATAAGGACATATGGTACTACAACAATATATACTGAAAATATCCAAATTACTGAAGAATACTGTATATTTCAGAAACGTACCCGGAAGGCACCACTCACTACCCATTTTCTTATTTTGTCCACGATTGTTTTAAGATATGTGTGTGGTTTTAGTACGATTATTACTCATATAATTTTTTTCCCAGATAACAGTTTATTATGGAAACTGTTGCACAGGTGTAGTTCGTTAATAAATGATCATATTATTTATAAACTACTTCCCCCACTATTGGATCACAGGATACACTATGCTCTTATAGTTGCGGTATGTTTCGCAATTCTGATTTACGTTTATCAGAACATATGTATGTGGGACTACTTGTGTATATTAGGGACAAGCAGGTACTAGGGGACATACCTAAATGATGTAACTTTTTTTTTTTATTCTCACTTATTTTCCGTCGGTCTAGTTCCGCCACTGTTGTGGCCAATCACCGACGCCCAGGGAGGCGACTCCACACCCAGGACCCTAACTCACGACCTGGTTATTAACGGACCGGCGCCAACGGCTTTACTTCCTCATGCGATGGAAGGCGTGATCCCAGAGATTTTTCGCCTCAGAAAATCTCCCGGTGTCGGCTAGGATTGAATCTAGACCAGTTGGGTTGGTTGTGAGTGGATCACGCCACTTCACAACCATCGACACCTATGTCGGCGGTGGGATTCGAACCCAGGCGTCGAGCGTGGTTGGCGGAGACGTTACCAACCACACTAGGCCCCCGCTGATGATGTAACTTATTACGATTCAATTTTCGAACCCCACCTTCCCCTGCCACCGTGTATTTACCGATACTTCATACATGATCGGCCACAAAAGCTATCGCTCTCACCCCTAAAATGCTGTATTATGCATTTATGACCTCCTAATCGATGCTTATCCACTGCTTTCACAGCTTCAGTCGCTCTTTTAGTAAACACTAACGTCAAAAATGTAAGCGCAAACATGGTACGAAGCAGAGGTAATAGACTCTAACTTCCAGTGTTGAGAAGTCACCATTTGCGAAAACAAAAATTCATCTGAATATTTCAAAATGAGCGTTGGTCTTTCTCTTCAGCCAATTTCAGCCCTTTTCAAATGTTAGTCTAAAGACATTTTATAAAAAGTATGCAAAATTTGTTTTATTTTAATAAAACCTACATACCCTCACTGAATTTTGCCAACATCTGACCAAATTGGCGCAAAATCTGTCTCTTAGTTAACTTCGTGCATTTTTGTATTTACTTGCAAACCGACTTGTCAACCTTTTAAAAACAATATGATAAATAGTAAAACAATCAAAATCCACTTCAAGCGAGGCAAATACCTTCATTTAACCAAGCAAACACGAATGTTTTATATACCGCAACTACAGGAACACCCATTCACAACTATATGAACTCTACTATTGGAACAAAAGCGTGCAACTTATTTCAGTTAGTTAAAACCCTCAAAGCGGATTCAAAGTCAATTTTAAGGTGCAAAATTATCAAATAGTACCCATTTCAACAGAAAATAGTGAAACGGACCAGCTAGATTCGTTTTTCTTAGCCAAAACATGGCAAAACATGCATAACTCGTGCTTAGCTCCTCCACTATTGGGTCATTTACCCTACTGCATATTCGAATTAACTGCCTTTGTGAATGCGTTCTAACAGGGTAGTTTGTTATTCAAAATCGGTTATGTTGATCGCAGCCTTTGTGCTGTCCCAACAGTGGGGGTATTAACCAAATAAACTACAACAGAATTTGATTGCCAGGATCCCGCGAAGAATGTTTGCTTGTGTTGATGCTAGGAAAATTTCACCCTTCAATTACTTGTTTATTTGCCTTGAAAAAAGGCATTTTGTTGTTCAAAATCGGTTGCTGATCGCAACCTTTGTGCTGCCCGAACAGTGGGGGAGTTAAGATACACGAACAACATGCACTGTGGAAGCTATTTCACCTTCTGTAAATTAGACGGCCGCGACAGATGTAACTGCTAGAATCCGCACAGAATGCTTGCTTACGTTGTCAAAAATTATTAACTTTCAATGACTTGAAAAAAGGCATTTTGCCTTGAAAAAAGGCATTTTGCTGTTCAAAATTGGATTTGGTGATGACGATCTTCATGCTGTATATAATGCGTGTATAATTTCCAAACAATTGCTGCAAAAATGAAGGAAATCGGTTGAAAACAAACCGATTTATAAGCATTTAAAAAGGGACATATTACGTCCCTTTTTCGTTTATAGTTTTCCTATTTACATCCCTATGTGCTAGGCTAAAGAAAAACGTAGTTCTACGTCAAAATTAAGGGTTTTTTTAGGTAGCCCGTTTGTTCAATTTTGTTCAAATCAGTTGTATAGTTTCTGAGATAATGATGTTTCGTGATTTTTACAGTTTAATACATAACCTCTATACTAAAAATCCGATTACAGAGAAATTTGATAGGGTCTTATGGGGAAACTAGACCTTTCATTTGAGAATAGTTTTATGAAAGTCGGTCCAGCCGTTTCTGAGAAAAGTGAGTGAGAATAAGAATCTGCACATACACACATACAGAAAATGCTCAGCTCGTCGAACTGAGTCGAGTGATATATGCTATTCAGACCTTTGGAGCACTTTTATATCTTCGGTTTTGCAAGTGATTGCTAACCTTTATAGGTGAAAGGAAAAAAAAGGAAAATTAAAAACCAAATTATTCTTGACTTAAAGTGTATTACCCTTGACAAACTTAAGTTAAAACCATTATTCTGTAAACTAAATTTTCAGTATTTTTCACAAAAAACTTTTTCCCAGCCCTATTATTTGGTGCAACGCTATCAAAAATACCTGCGATCATGATTTTGCCTTTCTCCTAGAAAGGTATAGCAATCACTTGAAAAACCGAAGATATAAAAGTGCTCCAAAGGGCCGAATGGCACATATCACTCGACTCAGCTCGATGAGCTGAGCATTTTCTGTACATGTGTGTGTATGTGCAGATTTTTATTCGCACTCTCTTTTCTTAGAGACGGCTGGACCGATTATCATAAAATTATTTTCAAATGAAAGGTATAGTTGCACCATAAGACCCTATCAAATTCCATTGTAATCGGATTTTTAGTTTAGAGGTTATGTATCAAAATGTGAAAATCAAGAAACATCATTATGTCAGAAACTACACAACCGATTTAAACAGAATTGGTTTTTAATGACGGGCTACCTAAAACATTCTTAACTTTTGGATCTTATAGAGATTGAAAATGTGGTTCAAAAGTTATGAAAAGGAACGTGTTCTGGAGACTGTTTAATCTCACTCATTGTTGGCGCAAACCGACCCTACGTTGTGTTATATTTTAATCAGCGGTAAACTCGCGCGTTTAATCGTCACCATCAGGGGCAATTACGGCCCAAAGCACTTACGGTCGACTGCTGCTCGCGGACAGGTGGAACGGGGAGGAATTTATTCTAACACTTAAAACACGAGTGTTTAATTTAATTATATATTTGAACTTAGCATCGACCTTAGCTACTGGCATCGAGCCGAGTAGCTATGCGGCCTATGGCCGACTGGCGCAAACGGCCGACACAAATGTGCCGTAGGTAACGAAACGACTAACTACTGACGACTTATGACGAATAACGACTGACTGACAACTAACGCTGCTGCGGAGAGCGCTTTTATAGGCTGCCTGGTGGTGAGCAGCATTGTCCGGCGGCAAACAAAGCCGCAAATAAGCGCGCGCAAGTTGGCGTCGCTGGGCCTCAGCCTGTGTGGTGGTGTGGTGGGCGACTTACAGTCGTGCCCATCTATTCGGGACTTTTGGCGCGAACACTCATGTTTCTCAAAGATGGCCGAACCGATTTTCACAAAGCTAGTGTCAAATAAAAGGTCTAGCTGCCTCATAACAATCTATTGAATTTCATTGTAATCGGACTGTAACTTTTTCTGTATTGTATCAATATGTGAAAATCACGAAACTTCATTATCTCACTAACGCAGACACGAATGCACACAATAAGTGTAAAGTGTCTTTAATAAAATAAATAATAATAATAATATCTCACAAACTACACAACCGATTTAAACAATATTGGTATCAAATTAACGGGCTGGTTAAGTGTTAACTGAAGAATTTTATAATGATTAGGCATGTTGTTCAAAAGTTGTGAAAAGAAACATGTTCCGATGACTTCTCAAATTCATTCGTTTTCCCGAAGATGGCTGGATTAATTTCAAAGGAAAGGTTTGTCTGCCATCTCATTCAATTATGATCGGACTTTTATTTCGACCGTTATGTATTAAATTCCGAAAACAACGATAGTCTATTACGTCAAAGATTACGCGACTTATTTGAGCATAACTACGGGCTGTCTCTCAAACGTACAAATAACAAATTTCATAACAATTTGATACGTGGTTCAAAAGTTATGGAAAGAAACGAAACTGATTAATCAAAATATATTTACTATTTGAACGTTCCCGGTGTTGCTCGTGATTACAAATCAAATTTCACATTTTAAACTTCAATTATTACTTCAAATACAACATCAAGATACCTTTATTGGATTGAATTTGGCAATTTAAGGTTGTTTTCCGGAAACCATAAGTCGCGAAATACGGTTTCAAAATGAAGTATGGAGTTGTTTCCCGGCCTCTAAGCATTATCCCGGTTCCTGAAAAACTCACATTGGGTAATAAAACTGGGAGCTACTATCCAAAAATTTAAAATGGCGTTTGAAGTTGATTTTTGGCCACTGGGTATCATACTATTCCACAAATTATCATATTGAATGATTTTTGATCTGTTTGGGCTGTTGTTCATCAGGGAAAATTTTCTTACTACAAAAAGTTCAATCTAAAATGATATGTAATCCGACCTATCTATGAGTACAGTGACGTTTCGATTATACCTGGAACAAAAAAAAATCGCATCATATATTCAAAACATATTTATTTCATGTTACTTCCAAAATGTTCGGTATAGTTATGTTTTTGGCAACCAGAAATTCGTTATTCAGAGTAAAAAAATAAGTATTTTTTTCTGTTAATCGAAGTTTTCATGCAAAATCTATTCAAACAAATAATAAGTTCGAAAAAGAAAGGCTGGGTCTCACCGCTAGGTGAATTAATTTTGGGTTTTTTTATATTTATTGAAGGTTCCATATAAATCTATTCAAACAAATAATAAGTTCGAAAGAGAAAGGCTGGATCTCATCGCGAGGTGGATTAATTTTGGGTTTTTTTCCAATACTCTATGTCAAATTAATAGAAATTTTTTTTATTTATCTTTATTCAAGTAAATTCGAGCGCATTTTCGCCGCTGAAGATTTTTTCATCTAGACTTGCCCCAAAAATAGATAGCTGCCTGTTCGCGCCAAAACTCCCGCCTCAGCTGGGCATTACTGTCATCCGTGAGTGACCAGCTGAGGCCCAAGCGACGCTGGTTTGCGCGCGATTATTTTAAGCTTTGTCCTGGCTCGACAATGCTGCCGTCAGAGAGGCAGCCTATAAAAGCTCACTCCACAGCAGCGCTAGGGTTCATTGTGGTTAGTCAATTTGCGTCTGGCGACAGCATCGGCACGCTGCTCAGTTGTAAATATTTCGGTTTAGAATAAATGTACAGTAATTTAAGTGAAGATTTGCGTTTGTGTCGTTGTAGCGAAAGAAAGCTCGTCTCTGGGCCGTAATTGCCCCACCCGTGATGCCAAAGGGCGAATTTAATACACCACGTAGGGCCGTGCGCGATCACTGCCCTGTTCCGAGTTATGGTGTTGGTCGTTCAAAAATGTTATTCTCATCGTTCGATGTGGTGATGACACGTTACGTAATTTCGACAACTTTCACATTTGGCAGATTGTCTTGAACGATGTGGACGATGTCTCTAGAATTATAAATTTCTTTTTACCTTGCGCCAACAGTTGTTCTTGAAATTTTCGATACCCCCCATCCTCACGTAACGCAATTTCGCATGGTGGCTTCAGGTAGAGTAACACTTCGCTGAATACCCTCCATCCCCGTAGCGTGTTATGTAAGATACGAATGTTCCCTTATAACTATTTTTGCTTTTCGGCCAATTGCATTGCACTAACCTTTTCCGTGAGAAGTGCAAAAGAATTTCGTTGTGAAATTTTTATTGTACTTCTTTGCTAGGTGTACGAGCAGTCGACGCGTATACTGGTTTTTCAACTTGCTAGTTGCTCCATCACTTTGAGTTTAAGTTTCAGACAAAAATGTGCCTAGACATGATTACGAATTTATTAAAGTACTTTCCGCGTAATTTTTAATAATCGTCATTGTAATATGGAAAAAAATCTTAGCATTTCGAAACATTACCTTATATCATAGCCTCCAAAAAAGAAACTTATTTTGGAATGCAATAAATATATCAAAGAAAGTCTCTAATTGTTCCTAGAAAACGGGCTAGACCCGGCGGTTGAGTAAGAAAATTCCATTTGTATACTGGTTGTTTTTAAAACCGTGTAAAAACTTGTGAACTTGGGCAGATTGTCAACGGTTTTTTTTTCTTACGGGACAATCGCATGTAACGTAACACGGAAGTTGGAAATTTTCGATACCTCCCATCCTCACGTAACGCAATTTTGCATGGTGGCTTCAGGTAGAGTAACACTTCGCTGAATACCCTCCATCCCCTGAGCGTTTTATGTAAGATACGAATGTTCCCTCATAACTATTTTTGCTTTACGACCGATTGTATTGCACTAAACCTTTCCGTGAGAAGTGCAAAAGAATTTCATTGTGAAATTTTTATTGTACTTCTTTGCTAGGTGTACGAGCAGTCGTAACGTATACTGGTTTTTAAACTTGCTGGTTGCTCCATCACTTTGTGTTTAGGTTTCAGACAAAAATGTACCTAGACGTTACTACGAATTCATTAAAGTACTTTCCGCATAGTTTTTAATAATGGTCATTGTAAAACATGGAAGAAAATCTTAGCATTTCGAAACATTATATTATTTCACAGCCTCCGAAAGAGAAACTCATTTTGGAATGAAATAAATATATCAAAAAAAGTCTCCAATTGTTGAGTAAGGAAATCTCATTTGTATAATGATTGTTTTTAAAAGCGTGTAAAAACTTGTGAATGACTTGTAACCACCTGAATGGTACTGATATGATGATTTTATAGATTGTAACGTTACTGACCCACAGTTTGAGAATTAAAAACATTTACCCATTTTACAAAATTTATTCTCAGTTATATGACAGGTGTGTCGTATGCTAATTAGAACACATGTTGTCAAAGTATGTTGTCAGACAAAGAAGAATACTATATGGGAAGAAAAAAATCGTGACGTTACGACGCAAACTAAACCCGGTTGCATCTTAATTTGTATTCAACTTAGCTGAGATCTTTTATTGTCAACTTAAAGGTATTTTTCAGTGTGAAGAGAAAACGAAACATTAGTTTAAGTTTTTTTTTACAATTTAACACATAATGGTTAAAATAAAAGTCCGATTACACTGGTCAACACAAATGTGGCCCCGAAGGCCAAACTGAGAAAAAATGAAAAATTATAGCTTTTGAACAATTTTTTGTGAATTTTTTTTAGGCCAATTATTGCGAGCTTTAGAGCAGCATTGGTTTTGAAGACAGTCCGTTCATTTGATACCTATTTTGTTCAAATCGGTTGTGTAGTTTCTGAAATAATGGAGTTTCATAACTTTTAGATTATGATACATAACAGACAAAGTTACAGTCCGATTATAATAAAATTTAATAGGGTTTTATCAGGCAACTAGACTTTTCTATTGAAACTTATTTTGTGAAAATCGGTCCATTCATCTCTGAGAAAAGTGGGTGAGTTCAAGCAGTCTTAGAAATATGTTTCTTGTCATAGCCTGATTTCCCATTATTATACAAGTTAAGAACGCAAATAAATAAAATTCAATTATATCGACGTATAACATTCTGTTCACTTTGCTTATCGATGCAATGGCACCGAAACTGCAGTGTTAACAGAATGCGCGTTAACGTCCTTTATTGTCGATCATTTTCGAACTACATAATAAATCACCGCAGTTCAGTTTGGGCCTTCAGCTCACCAACATGTAGCTTTTTTTAATTCATAAGCATACCGAATAATCCAAGATCGTAACTGGCGCAGTCTAAGTAGGATCTGCGCTCGAATTCTTTTTTCGCGTGTGTTGCGTTCCTATCATCAGTGCTTCTCCGAGGGAATATCGGAATCGCTAAGGACGCCATCGACGGATTATCGAAGGATTGTGGACCAGCCTCGTCGGAAATTAATCCAGCGTAGGGAACCAGCTTATGACGGTCGAGGAAGACCCAGGCGAACAACCAAGCAAACGGATTTGGATATGGCAACGGAAATTGATCACAATCTAAACCAAATCGGGACGATTTGAACTTTAGGAGGGGCTATTTAAAAACGCAAATAAATAAAATTCAATTATATCGACGTATAGCATTCTGTTCACTTTGCTTATCGATGCAATGGCACCGAAACTGCAGTGTTAACAGAATGCGCGTTAACGACCTTTATTGTCGATCATTTTCGAACCACATAATATTCACCTCAGTTCAGTTTGGGCCTTCAGCTCACCAACATGTAGCTTTTTTTTTTAATTCATAAACATACATGGTTTCGTTTCGAAAATTGCTCACGACTTCAGGGACCCCCATTGCATGAAGGCGTTGTATTGTGCTCTCGTTCGGCCACTCCTCGAAAATGCTAGCTTGGTTTGGTGTCCTCAACAACTAGTCTGGAATTTGCGACTTAGCGAGTGCAGAAAAGATTCGTGCGGGTTGCGTTAAGAAATCTTCCGTGGCGTGACCCGATTAAGCTGCCTCCATATCCTAACCGTTGTCGTCTTCTTGGGATTATCACATTGCCACGGCGCAGAGAATTTCAACAAGCGGTGTTCGTAGCTAAAGTTCTGAACTCTGAAATCGATTCACCAAATTTCCTTTCCAAATTGAATTTCCGGGCTTAACTGCGTCTTCTTCGCTCTACTGGACTGCTACAACCTAGCTTTCACCGTACTAATTTCGGATTTAACGACCCGTTAGCTTGCTGTATTAGATCATTCTCCAAAGTGGAAGACCTTTTTGATTTTGGCATACCATCACACAATTTCGCGATGAGAGTTTGTCGTAGTTTTTAAGTTAATTGACAAGTGCACATTTATTAAGACTATTTTTGTCAGATGAATTTTTGTCTTTCTCCTAGAAAGGTATAGCAATAACTTGCAAAACCGATAGTATAACAGTGCTCCAAAGGGCCGAATGGCATATATCACTCGACTCAGCTCGACGAGCTGCGCGTTTTCTGTATGTGTGTGTGTGTGTTTGTGTGTGTGTGTGTGTGTGTGTGTGTGTGTGTGTGTGTGTGTGTATGTGTGTGTATGTGCAGATTTTCATTCTCACTCACTTTTCTCATAGATGGCTGCACCGATTTTAATGGAATTAAATGCAAATGAAAGATCTCGTTGTCCCATAAGACCCTATTAAATTTCATTGTAATCGGATTTTTAGTTAAGAGGTTATGTAGAAAAATGTAAAAATCATAAAACATCATTATCTCAAAAATTACGCAACCGATTTGAACAAATTTAGTTTCAAAAGAACGGGCTACGTTAAAAACCCTTAGCTTTTAAATTTTATAAAGATTGAACTTGTGGTTCAAAAGTTATGAAAAGAAACGTGTCCTGGAGACTGTTTAATCTCACTCATGTTTCTCAGAGATGGCTGGACCGATTTTCATAAAATCGGAGTCAAATGAAAGGTCTAGTTGCCTCATGAGACCCTATTGATTTGTTTTGCAATCAGACTATTACTTTGCCTGTTATGTTTAAAAATGTTAAATACAGCTATGCAAAGGAACATATTCCGAAGACTACTTGGACTCACTCACCATTCTCAGAGATGGCTGACCCGATTTCCAAAAAACTAGTGTCAAATAAGTTTCCATAGAAAAGTCCAGCTACCTCATGACACCCTATTGAATTTTATTGCAATCGAACTGAAACTTTGTCTGTAATGTACCGAAATGTGAAAATCACGAAACTTCATTATCTCAGAAACTACACAACCAATTTGATCAATATTATTATCAGATGAGCGGACTAGTGAAGGGTTAACTGATGAATTATGATTGAACACCTGAATTCAAAGTTTGGCTGCCCTATAAGTTCCCAATTCATTTGTTTATAATCGAACTTAAGCAACCGTTATGTAATAAATTGTTAATAAAACAACGGAAGTCTATTATCTCAAAGATTACACGACTTATTTGAATATAACTAGTGTTATACGAACGCGTCATCTCTCAATCTTACAAATAACAAACTTCATAACAATTTGATACGTGGCTCAAAAGTTATGGAAAGAAAAAAATTCAAAGACTATTTAAAATATACCTGCTTTGATCTATATATGTGGCCTCAACATAATTTAAATGTGGTATCGTACTATTTTAACGTTCCCGGTATCGCTCGTGATTAAATTGTTCGAAATTAACAGTCATTTCGCCATTTCTTAAGCACTAACATTACGTCCTTTTTTGGATTGAAGCGTTCATGTGAATCAATTTTTACAAATAAAAGTTTGAATGAGAAAGGCTGGGTCTGACCGCTAGGTGGATCAATTTAGGTATATATATATATATATATATAAATATATATATATATATATATATATATATATATATATATATATATATATATATATATATATATATATATATATATATATATATATATATATATATATATATATATATATATATATATATATTTATATATATATATATATATATATATATATATATATATATATATATATATATATATATATATATATATATATATATATATATATATATATATATATATATATATATATATATATATATATATATATATATATATATATATATATATATATATATAGATTACAACATCAATATTTTAGAATCTTAAGAGTAAATATACATTTATCGGATTGAAGCGTTCATGTAAATCTATTTTTACAAATAAAAGTTTGAATGAGAATGGCTGGGTCCGACCGCTAGGTGGATTATATTAGGTTTTTACAAATGAAGAATAAAGAATGAAAAATAATCCTGGATCGTAACTTACATAACAGTCAAAGTTTAAGTTCAATAACATAAAAATTCATTAGGGTCTTATGGGGCAACAAGACCTTCCATATGACACTCATTTTGTGAAAATCGGTCCAGCCATCTCTGAGAAAATCGAGTGAGATTGGGAGAGCGTTACATACATTCACACACACACACATACAAAAAATGCTCAGCTTGTCGAACTAAGTCGATTAATATACGAGATTCGACCCGTTTGAGCAATTTTATACCTTTGGTTTTTTCAGTGATTGCTATACCGTTCTAGGAGAAAGGCAAAAACTATTATGAATATATACTCTTGATCATTTGGAACTATTTTAAAAATATGTAACCAAAACGCTTGTTTTTTGTTATTTTTACTTGAACTTTGCAGTTCTACAGTTTCTTAAACACTATAAATTTGAATTTTGCGTTTTTGGAAGGTTCAAATACTATAGAATCTAGGAAAAATATTTGCATTGCTGGAATATGCATTTTAAAAATTGGTTTGTTGGTATACCTTCGCAGAGAATGTGTCAATTGCGCTATCGAATTTGCCGTTGAAATGTGTGGGCTTCAACTGTGCACGTTTGTTTCACTACACTCCAAGGCAACGACAAAGATAGGCCCAGATATACAGCGCGTTGATTTTCGGTATGGAACAGTTGGGATTATATGTAAATAAATCTCTTGAAAAATTACTTTGTGAGAAATTTGAACAATTGAACAATTCAATTCGCGTCAGAACTAAACTGCGATTAATGATGCCCGCGCGCGGAATAAGACGGTTCCTTCTGAATCGGACCAAATCAGCAAGAAGCGTAGAATTGATTACGAAAATAGTTATGATGTTTTTGATGACGGCGTGACTTTTGCGCACGTCGTTAAAGATCGCGGTAAAAGTATTTAAAAGAGTACAAGTAATAGTAATAATATGAATAACGGTTTTAAACCCGTTAAAGATATGGCTCGTCCGGTCATTCTGTGCCGAACACGCATCAGTATCGGACGTGTTTGGTGATCGCTCCGATAGAATATAAAACAAAAGACGTGTGAGCAGGTGTTGGCATTGTCTGCCTGGTAGAGTGAAATTAATCCGCGTTCAAGGTCGTCCGCCTTTGTGCAACTGTTTCGCATCGTGGCTGCCAGCTGGTGCGTAAGTCGATTTCGCTACTGACTGATTTGTGCTACAGCAGTGGACGAGAATTTCAACACAAAAGAGGAAAAAGAAGAAGCCAACAGTTGACAGTTGAGTTGTGTCGCTGTGTAGAGTGATCTCACACCTGGCTCACTGTTGGTGACTGTTTGGTGCTGCTGGCTGTAACGGCTGCAGCTTCGAACGATCGGACAACCAACCCGGCTGGGAAGGAGAAGTAAAGAGGTACGTGTTCTTGTCGGCGCTAGTGCGCTAGATTTAGCGCGATGGATGTAGATCCACCGCCTCCCGCGCCACCATCCCCGAACCCCTCAGACCCTGGCCCTTCTGTTACCCCCTCCCTTGTTAATTTTTCAGTCCCCCCTCGCCCCAGGCTTTAACCAGACGGAGCCCAGGGCAGCTATACTGTCTATTTTCGGCCAAAGGTGGGACCTAAATCGAAACAGTTGAACATCTTGCAGTTTTCTGAAGACCTGACGAAGGAGTACAAGGGCGTGACCGAAATTTCCAAGGTCCGACCTAACAAGCTCCGTGTCGTGGTCAGTAACTTGAAAGAGACCAACGATATAGCTTGCCCTGAGGTCTTCACACGCGAGTATCGCGTTTACATACTCGCACGAGACGTGGAGATCGACGGTGTCATAACCGATTCGAGTCTGTCCGTCGAGTGTATGCTAGAAAGTGCTGAAGGGTGCTTTAAGAACAACACGTGTCCCGATGTAAAGGTGCTCGACTGCAAGCAACTGCGGTCAGTATCGATCATCGGTGGCAAAAAAGTATACCCTGCGTCAGACTCGTTTCGAGTTACGTTCGCCGGGTCAGCACTACCAAACCACGTCTCGATCCACCGGGTTCGTCTCTCTGTGCGATTATATGTGCCTCGCAACATGAACTGCCTGAACTGTAAGCAGTTAGGCCACACAGCCGCCTACTGCTGCAATAAGGCACGTTGTGGCAAGTGTGGGGATCCAATTAAAAATTTTTCTTACAGCATTCCTCCCAACAGTTAGGTAATTTTTTAGGGCAGTTGACTGCCCAACGGCCACTTCTTGCAGCGATTGTATCTTTCCTAATTCATCTGCGTATATGGAGACAGAATCTCTGTCTTAAAGTGGAATTGTAGGAGTATTTTAAAAAAAAATGATTCGTTTAAAGTTTTGATAAATGAAAACAAATGCGATGCATTTTCCCTTCGGAAACTTGGCTTTCTTCAAATATTGATCTCAACTTCCATGATTTTAATATTATTCTTCCTATCGTATTAACCTCCCCTCGATTCAAGGCATCGAAGTTTTTTTTTCACACAACATTTATTTGACAGGGCACAATACAATTAATGTTTTACGGAGCCAAATAAATCTAATGCCTTATGGTCTAAAATATCTTATAAGCCAAAGGCAAATTTTTTATCCTCGCAGCCGACTACGAGCTGAAACTAAATCTATTACTAAAACTAACATGTTTATTTTTATCCGTGATTCGTTTTGCTGTTAAATAGGCACTTTGATGCTCTTCAAATAACTATAAACATGTAGCATGTATGGCAAGTTTCGCTAGGCTGTATTCCTCGGGCCCTGAGGGTATCCAAAAGTAGAGATCTGGCACCGCGGAATTCAGCACACACCTAAACCACGTGTTCAATGTCTTGGTACCCCAATCCACAAACGCAATGATTACTGCTCGCCAGCCCAATACGCAGGAGATGTGCATCTAACCCGTACTGGTTGGACATAATCCGAGACATCATGCGAATGAAATCTCGTCCTACATCCAACCCCCGAAACCAAGGTTTGGTGGAAACCTTGAGGATGATGCTGTGTAGTCACCTCCCCAGTTTCCCTTCATCCCACGAGGCTTGTCAGTTGATAAGTGTATTCTGACGTAAAAATTTAAAAAAAATCATTGTAGGTAATTGGTCTGTTGTAAAAATCACCGTTTGTTGTGCCCAACTTAGCCAAAGTGTCCGCTTTCTCATTGCCCGGAATGGAACAATGAGAAGGGACCCATGCTAAGGTAATCTGAGAAGATTTTTCGGATTAAGCACTCAGATGTTCCCGTATTTTCCCCAGGAAAAAAGGAGAGTGCCTTACATCCTTCATCGATCGGAGAGCCTCAATATAACTGAGACTGTCCGTAAAGATGAGGTAATGATCCGTGGGCATTTTTTCAATAATCCCTAAGGTATACTGAATTGCAGCCAATTCTGCGACGTAAACAGAAGCAGGATTATCGAGCTTGTAGGAGGCGGTAAAATTATTGTGGAAGATACCGATGCCAGTAGACCCGTTGAGAAGTGATCCATCAGTATAAAACGCACTGTCGCAGTTGATGTTTTTAAATGTGTTATAAAATATTTTAGGGATCTGCTGCACGCGTAAATGATCCGGGATTCCACGAGTTTCTTCCATCATGGATGTATCGGAAAACACAGTAGAAACAGAAGTATCTAACAGTTGGCACGATTGGAGGTGTATGAGGAAGGATTTATACTTTGAGACATGTAATTGAAATACACAGTCATGAAACGGGCTTGAGAATTTAGTATAACTAGCCTATCGAAATTTTCAATTACCAAGGGGTTCAAAACCTCACATTTGATGAGAATACGAGTAGTCAGATCCCAAAAGCGGTCTTTTAATGGGAGAACGCCCGCCAAAACTTCCAAACTCAACTCATGGGTCGAATACATGCAACCTAAGGCAATACGCAAACAACGATACTGCAATTGTTCCAGCTTGATTAAATGGGTGTTTGCAGCGGAGCGGAAGCAGAAACACCCGTACTCAAGCACCGACAATATCGTTGTTTGGTAATACCTTATAAGGTCTCCTGGGTGAGCGCCCCACCATGATCCAGTAATTGTCCGGAGAAAATTTACTCGCTGTTGACAATTTTTCATCAAATACCGAACGTGACATCCCCAGGTGCCTTTCGAATCGAACCAGACACCAAGATATTTATATACCAAAACCTGAGAAATCGTTTCACCCATTAACTATAAGTGGAGCTGAGCAGGCTCGCGCTTCCTAGAAAAAACTACTATCTCAGTCTTCTCCGGAGAGAATACGATACCTAGCTGTAAAGCTTGGCCAAGGTATCTTGTAATGGTCCTTGCAAATCGGCAGCTTTGGCTCCTGTAACAGAGACCACGCTGTCATCTGCAAGTTGTCTTATCGTGCATAAATTTGCCAGACATGCGTCAATGTCATTCACATAAAAACTGTAAAGAAAGGGGCTCAAGCATGAGCCCTGGGGAAGACCCATGTAGCTAATACGAAATGTTGCCAAATCACCATGCGTAAAATGCATATGCTTTTCGGACAACAAATTATGCAAAAAATTGTTTAGAATTGGTGAAAATCCTTGTCGGCGAAATTTGCCCGAAAGAATGTCAATAGAAACGGAATCAAAAGCCCCCTTAATGTCCAAGAACACAGATGCCATTTGTTCTTTGCGAGCATAGGCTAGCTGAATATCTGTAGAAAGCAACGCAAGACAATCATTCGTTTCTTTGGCACGGCGGAAGCCAAATTGAGTATCTGATAGTAGACTGTTTGATTCGATCCAATGGTCTAAACGACGGAGTATCATTTTCTCCGTCAATTTCCGGATACAGGAAAGCATTGCAATCGGCCTATAAGAGTTGTGATCAGAAGCTGGTTTTCCCGGTTTTCGGATGGCAATCACCTTCACTTGCCTCCAATCCTGCGGTACAATGTTTTGCTTCAGGAACTTATTGAACAAGTTCAACAAGCGCCTCTTGGCATTGCCGGGTAAATTCTTCAACAAGTTGAATTTGATTCTATCTAACCCAGGCGCGTTATTGTTACAGGGCAATTGAAAGTTCTGCCATCGTGAAAGGTGATTCTATCGCGTCGTGGCCCGGAGACGTATCGCGAACAAAGTTTTGCGCAGGAACAGAGTCCGGACATACTTTCTTGACAAAATCAAATATCCACCGACTTGAAGACTCCCCGCTTTCGTTGATCGTTATGCGATTTCGCATTCTTCGGGCTGTATTCCAAAGAGTGCTCATCGATGTCTCCTTCGACGTTTCGTTTACGAATCGACGCCAATATCCGCATTTCTTTGCTCGGACCAAGGCCGTTCTTTGATCGTCACGTCGGGATATTTCTTCGTTTGGGCTTGCAACGCGGCGTCGAGAACCTAGCCCGCGAGGAGGTTGTATTCTTCAAGTGGTGGATGATGTTAAATCGGCTCGACAGCTTCTGAAATCATTTCCTGGTATAACTTCCAATCGATATTCTGTGTGAGATCATACGGAATATAAACTGATCGCGTACAAGTTGAACCATTATCAATTTAAATTTGAATAGGCAAATTATCGCTACCGTGGGGATCGAGGACTACCTTCCATATGCAATCCAACTGTAGCGATGTTGTACATAAAGATAAATCTAAAGCACTGGGGCGCGCTGGAGGTTTCGGAACGCGTGTCATGTCCCCGTTGTTTAAAATTGTCATGTCGAAGTCGTCGCAGAGGTTATAGATCAAAGAGGAACGGTTATCATTAGAAGTCAATTGCTTCAAAAACGTTTTAACTGTTGGTAGAAATGCCAGCAGAAGACTTTTAAGGAGATCAATTATGTTGAAATTTTCAAATCTTGGACGAAAAGGAAGAAACAGGTGGGTTTTTTGATGTTCCTGGAAGTGCTGGGAACTCTTTACTAGAATTCAATTTTGCCGATTCGGGAGGAGTTTGCATCGGATTTTCTACAGCACTTTTTTGTTTTTTAGTACTTGCCATTTCAGATGGCGACCTTCTCTGTCCCTTCCTAGGAAGTTTAGGGGAAGAGAGGTTTTTTCGCTTCCTAGGCTTCCCGGGCTCGGCAAAGGTAGGTTCTCCAACTGAATCGTCAGAATCAGCCTCATCGGATGACAAGACCTCAAAAAGATTTAAGGAAACCAGTCCGGTGGCTGCGGCCTCTCAGAGCATTTCTGCGAAAGTGCGCTTAGAGCGCTTTTTCAGAGACCGCTTGATTTTTTCTTGGCGCTGCTTGTACGCGGGACATGCAGACAGCTCATGCGGACTCTGCCCACATTAGAGGCACTTTTCAGCACCCTTATCACAGACGTCATCCGCATGTTGCTCTCCGCATTTGCCACAAGGTGCTTTATTGCCACAGTGGGAGGCCGTGTCGACCAACTGTTTGCACTTGTGGCAATTCATTACCCGCGGCACAAACAAGCGCACGGGTAGACGCACCTTGTCCACGAGCACATAGCTCGGCAGAGCAAACCCGGCGAAAGTCAGGAGAAAAGAGTCTGATTGGGTGTAAGTTTTTACACCCTTGTCGAGCGACGCTGAATGTAATCTCTTACAATCAAGAATCTTAACTGGTTTAAGACTGGGGTCTCTGAAAAGGCCTTTTCCAGTCTTCAACAGGTCCTCGACGGTCAGACTCGATTCGCTGACCACGCCGTCAATCTCGACTACACGAGCTGGAATGTACACGTGGTACTCCAGCGTGAAGAGCTCACAAACAGCAACCTCGTTTGCTTGTTTGGGGTCTGACCGCGAGAAACGCAGTTTATTGGGGCGGATCTTTGTAATCTCTGTCTCGGCCGAAAACCGTACCAGATCCTTACAGATTTGCATCGTGTTCAATGCTTTTGATTTGGGTCTGAAACATACTACCAACGGGCTTGGATATCCTTCCGGATACAGCCTCGCCCGATGGATCATGTCTTGCGGGGCTACTTTTCCGACCCGCGGCACTCTGTAACCGCCCGGATCGAGCGTAGGGATGAGAGGAAATCCGCCTCCGGAATCACAGGAGTCAGTCTCTTCTTCGTCCATGTTGGTCCGAAGATCAATATCGTTCACCCAATTCCAAACTTAAAGTTATAACCAACACCGTAGAAAAAAAAACATGAAAAAAAACTACTTCTAATAGCCGCTCTACTCTGCAGCGATGTTGAATTTGCTGCCTATCTGCAGCCTGTAGTTTTACCAGCAGCTGCTTCGTGCTCCAAGCGGTGTGGCCGACGGCCGGAGTACGGGGATCATGCTACAGTTGCTTCACTGCAGGCGATGTTTGCACAGAACAGAACCGAGTCGAAAAGAACACACGCGCCGTATACACGCTGTGTATAAAAGCAGATCGAACGACAAAGCGGACTCGAACATTGCGCGTCTATTTGCTTTAATAAAATCGGATAGCTTAGAAGCGGAGCAGGCAACAACGGTCCTATCTCCACTGAGGTTTGCTTCCAACTAGTTCAAAAGTTATGGAAAAAACCTAAACTAATCCACCTAGCGGTCAGACTCAGCCTTTCTCATTCAAACTTATAAAAAAAGATTTACATGAATGCTTAAATCCAATAAAGGTATATTCACTTGTTGGGTTCTAAAATATTGATGTTGTAATTAAAGTATAATATATGAAATTTGACGTAATGTTAGTGCTGAAGATATAGCGAAATAAAAGAAATGACTCTTAATTTCGAACAATTTAATCATGAGCGTTACCGGAAACGTTCAAATAGTACGATACCACATTGAAATCATGTTGAGACCATATATATTGATCAAAGCAGGTATAGTGATGAATAGTCTTTGAATTTATTTTCTTTCCAAAACCTTTGAACAGCATATCAAATTGTTATGAAGTTTGTTATTTGTAAGTTTGAGAGATGACTTGTTTGTAAGACACTAGTTATGTTCAAATAAGTCGTTGAATACTCGAGATAATAAACTTTCGTTGTTTACAAATTAAAACGTAACGGTTGCTTAAGTTTGATTATAATCAAATGAAAAAGAAACGTATAGGGCAGCCATCCATCTGATATCAATATTGTTCAAATCGGTTGTGTAGTTTTTAAGATAATGAAGTTTCGTGATTTTCACATTTCGATACATTACAGACGAAGTTACAGTTCGATTACAGCAAAAATCAATAGGGTGTTATGAGGCAACTACACCTCTCATTTGATACTAATTTTGTGGAAAGCGGGTCAACCATCTCTGAGAAAAGTGAGTGAGTCCAAATAGTCTTCGGAATATGTTTCTTTTCATAGCTGGATTTCACATTTTTAAACATAACAGGCAAAGTAATAGTCCGATCGCAAAAAAATCGATAGGGTCTTATGGGGCAACAAGACCTTCCATATGACACTGATTTTATGAAAATCGGTTCAGCCATCTCTGAGAAACATGAGTGAGATTAAATAGTCTCCAGAACACGTTTCTTTCCATAACTTCTGAACCACAAGTTCAATCTTAGTCTCCAGAACACGTTTCTTTCCATAACTTCTGAACCACAAGTTCAATCTTCATAAAATTAAAATAAAATAAAAAATTTCAAGGGTTTTTTAGATAGCCCGTTCATTTGAAACCAATTTTGTACAAACCGGTTGTGTAGTTTCTGGGATATGTTTCGTGATTTTTACATTTTGATACATAACCTCTAAACTAGAAATCAGATTACAATAAAATTAAATAGGGTACGGCAACTAGACCTTTCATTTGTAATTAATTTCTTTGAAATCGGTTCAGCCATCTCAGAACATCGAGTGAGATTGGGAGTGCGTTACACACACACACATACACACACACACACACACGCACATACATGAAATGCTCAGCTCGTCGAACTGAGTCGAGTGACATACGGCCCTTTCAAGCACTTTTATACCTTTAGTTTTTGCAATGATTGCTATACCTTTCTAGGAGAAAGGCAAAAAGTGAAATGATAGAAATGGCTTTTAATTCCGGCTTCAATCCCGAGTAAGGCCGCAAACGTTGAAATAGTACAATATCAAATTTAAATGATGTTGAGGCCACATATTTTGATCGTAGATATAATTTTTAACCGTCTGCGGGCTACGTTTCTTTCTGTAGCTTTCTAACCACATGTTTAAACATTATGAAATTTATTGTTTAAGGGTTTAAAAGCATATTTGTTTGAATTAAATTATGTTCATAGCCTCTGAGATATAAGAGCGATTTTCACATTCTGACGCAGCGCCAAAACTAAAAGTATGATTACAATAAAATTCAATAGCAACCTAAGCGGCAAACAGACGCTTCATTTGACACCAAGATGGAAAGAATCGGTCAGACCACCTCTGAGAGAAGTGAGTGCGAAAAAAAGGAGCATATACATGCAGAAAATGCATATACATGCAGAAAATGCAGATTATAATATCACAACCAGATATTTGAAATACACCTCATTTTGATCTTAATATGGTTTATATAGTTGGTAAAATAACAAAAATAAATACCAAAATATTGTTCCTTCGAGACTATATGAATAACAAAGCTTGATATTTCAATAACAAACCAAGAATTTGCATTAAAAATCACGAAAATAACCGATTCAGATATTTTCAACTTATTGAACACTGAATGCATAACTGATACTGAATAATCAATATCGAACAATTTTCACTTAAAAACTTACTTTTAATAAGATATTTTAAAATCATCTCAAACATCTCATTAAAGGCATAGAGAGATATGATATCAAAATTTTATGATATTTCCATATGCACGTTTGAAACGTGAATATATTTCGAATAACACGATTAGTCCTCGTAACTAAATATGTTATTGATGAGTTATGATTTTGTTATCCTCTACTGCCCGGGATTCGTCGAACTGAGTCGAGAACTATATGATATTCGGCCATTTGGATCACTTTTCTACCTTTTAATTAGCCAATGATCGTTAGGAGAAAGTCGATATGCTCACTTTCATTATGTGATTTCACATTTTTATGAACAACGGACAAAGTTACAATCCGATTACAATGAAATTCAAAAGCAACCTATGGGGCAACTAGACCTCTCATTTGACACTAATTTTGTGAAAATCGGTTCAGTCATCTCTGAGAAAAATGAGTGAGTTTAAACAACCTTAGGATAATTTTTCTTTACATAACTTTTGAACCATATGCCCAATCATAAGGAAATTTAAAAGTTAAGGGTTTTGGAGACAGCCCGATCATTTGAAACCAGTTTTATTGAAATCGGTTATGTGGTTTGTGAGATATTGATGTTTTGTGATTTTTACATTTTGATACATAACCTCTAAACTAAAAATCCGATTACAATGAAATAGCAACCTATGGCGCAACTAGACTTTACATTTGCAATTAATTTTATGAAAATCGGTCCAGCCATCTCTGATAAAAGTGAGTGAAAAAAAAGTTGCACATACACACACACACACACACACACACACACACACACACACACACACACAAACACACACACACACATACACACATACATACACACATACAGAAAATGCTTAGTTCGTCGAAAGGGGTCGAGTGGTATATGACATTGGGCCATTGGGACCACTTTTATACCTTTGGTTTTTCCAGTTTTTGCTATACCTTTCAAGGAGAAATGCAAAACCTAAATTATTCCACCTAGCGGTCAGACCCAGCCTTTCTCATTCAAACTTATTATTTGTAAGAATAGATTCACATGAACGCTTCAATTGTGCAACTGTTTCGCATCGTGGCTGCCAGCTGGTGCGTAAGTCGATTTCGCTACTGACTGATTTGTGCTACAGCAGTGGACGAGAATTTCAACACAAAAGAGGAAAAAGAAGAAGCCAACAGTTGACAGTTGAGTTGTGTCGCTGTGTAGAGTGATCTCACACCTGGCTCACTGTTGGTGGCTGTTTGGTGCTGCTGGCTGTAACGGCTGCAGCTTCGAACGATCGGACAACCAACCCGGCTGGGAAGGAGAAGTAAAGAGGTACGTGTTCTTGTCGGCGCTAGTGCGCTAGATTTAGCGCGATGGATGTAGATCCACCGCCTCCCGCGCCACCATCCCCGAACCCCTCAGACCCTGGCCCTTCTGTTACCCCCTCCCTTGTTAATTTTTCAGTCCCCCCTCGCCCCAGGCTTTAACCAGACGGAGCCCAGGGCAGCTATACTGTCTATTTTCGGCCAAAGGTGGGACCTAAATCGAAACAGTTGAACATCTTGCAGTTTTCTGAAGACCTGACGAAGGAGTACAAGGGCGTGACCGAAATTTCCAAGGTCCGACCTAACAAGCTCCGTGTCGTGGTCAGTAACTTGAAAGAGACCAACGATATAGCTTGCCCTGAGGTCTTCACACGCGAGTATCGCGTTTACATACTCGCACGAGACGTGGAGATCGACGGTGTCATAACCGATTCGAGTCTGTCCGTCGACTGTATGCTAGAAAGTGCTGAAGGGTGCTTTAAGAACAACACGTGTCCCGATGTAAAGGTGCTCGACTGCAAGCAACTGCGGTCAGTATTGATCATCGGTGGCAAAAAAGTATACCCTGCGTCAGACTCGTTTCGAGTTACGTTCGCCGGGTCAGCACTACCAAACCACGTCTCGATCCACCGGGTTCGTCTCTCTGTGCGATTATATGTGCCTCGCAACATGAACTGCCTGAACTGTAAGCAGTTAGGCCACACAGCCGCCTACTGCTGCAATAAGGCACGTTGTGGCAAGTGTGGGGATCCAATTAAAAATTTTTCTTACAGCATTCCTCCCAACAGTTAGGTAATTTTTTAGGGCAGTTGACTGCCCAACGGCCACTTCTTGCAGCGATTGTATCTTTCCTAATTCATCTGCGTATATGGAGACAGAATCTCTGTCTTAAAGTGGAATTGTAGGAGTATTTTAAAAAAAAATGATTCGTTTAAAGTTTTGATAAATGAAAACAAATGCGATGCATTTTCCCTTCGGAAACTTGGCTTTCTTCAAATATTGATCTCAACTTCCATGATTTTAATATTATTCTTCCTATCGTATTAACCTCCCCTCGATTCAAGGCATCGAAGTTTTTTTTTCACACAACATTTATTTGACAGGGCACAATACAATTAATGTTTTACGGAGCCAAATAAATCTAATGCCTTATGGTCTAAAATATCCTATAAGCCAAAGGCAAATTTTTTATCCTCGCAGCCGACTACGAGCTGAAACTAAATCTATTACTAAAACTAACATGTTTATTTTTATCCGTGATTCGTTTTGCTGTTAAATAGGCACTTTGATGCTCTTCAAATAACTATAAACATGTAGCATGTATGGCAAGTTTCGCTGGGCTGTATTCCTCGGGCCCTGAGGGTATCCAAAAGTAGAGATCTGGCACCGCGGAATTCAGCACACACCTAAACCACGTGTTCAATGTCTTGGTACCCCAATCCACAAACGCAATGATTACTGCTCGCCAGCCCAATACGCAGGAGATGTGCATCTAACCCGTACTGGTTGGACATAATCCGAGACATCATGCGAATGAAATCTCGTCCTACATCCAACCCCCGAAACCAAGGTTTGGTGGAAACCTTGAGGATGATGCTGTGTAGTCACCTCCCCAGTTTCCCTTTATCCCACGAGGCTTGTCAGTTGATAAGTGTATTCTGACGTAAAAATTTAAAAAAAATCATTGTAGGTAATTGGTCTGTTGTAAAAATCACCGTTTGTTGTGCCCAACTTAGCCAAAGTGTCCGCTTTCTCATTGCCCGGAATGGAACAATGAGAAGGGACCCATGCTAAGGTAATCTGAGAAGATTTTTCGGATTAAGCACTCAGATGTATCCGTATTTTCCCCAGGAAAAAAGGAGAGTGCCTTACATCCTTCATCGATCGGAGAGCCTCAATATAACTGAGACTGTCCGTAAAGATGAGGTAATGATCCGTGGGCATTTTTTCAATAATCCCTAAGGTATACTGAATTGCAGCCAATTCTGCGACGTAAACAGAAGCAGGATTATCGAGCTTGTAGGAGGCGGTAAAATTATTGTGGAAGATACCGATGCCAGTAGACCCGTTGAGAAGTGATCCATCAGTATAAAACGCACTGTCGCAGTTGATGTTTTTAAATGTGTTATAAAATATTTTAGGGATCTGCTGCACGCGTAAATGATCCGGGATTCCACGAGTTTCTTCCATCATGGATGTATCGGAAAACACAGTAGAAACAGAAGTATCTAACAGTTGGCACGATTGGAGGTGTATGAGGAAGGATTTATACTTTGAGACATGTAATTGAAATACACAGTCATGAAACGGGCTTGAGAATTTAGTATAACTAGCCTATCGAAATTTTCAATTACCAAGGGGTTCAAAACCTCACATTTGATGAGAATACGAGTAGTCAGATCCCAAAAGCGGTCTTTTAATGGGAGAACGCCCGCCAAAACTTCCAAACTCAACTCATGGGTCGAATACATGCAACCTAAGGCAATACGCAAACAACGATACTGCAATTGTTCCAGCTTGATTAAATGGGTGTTTGCAGCGGAGCGGAAGCAGAAACACCCGTACTCAAGCACCGACAATATCGTTGTTTGGTAATACCTTATAAGGTCTCCTGGGTGAGCGCCCCACCATGATCCAGTAATTGTCCGGAGAAAATTTACTCGCTGTTGACAATTTTTCATCAAATACCGAACGTGACATCCCCAGGTGCCTTTCGAATCGAACCAGACACCAAGATATTTATATACCAAAACCTGAGAAATCGTTTCACCCATTAACTATAAGTGGAGCTGAGCAGGCTCGCGCTTCCTAGAAAAAACTACTATCTCAGTCTTCTCCGGAGAGAATACGATACCTAGCTGTAAAGCTTGGCCAAGGTATCTTGTAATGGTCCTTGCAAATCGGCAGCTTTGGCTCCTGTAACAGAGACCACGCTGTCATCTGCAAGTTGTCTTATCGTGCATAAATTTGCCAGACATGCGTCAATGTCATTCACATAAAAACTGTAAAGAAAGGGGCTCAAGCATGAGCCCTGGGGAAGACCCATGTAGCTAATACGAAATGTTGCCAAATCACCATGCGTAAAATGCATATGCTTTTCGGACAACAAATTATGCAAAAAATTGTTTAGAATTGGTGAAAATCCTTGTCGGCGAAATTTGCCCGAAAGAATGTCAATAGAAACGGAATCAAAAGCCCCCTTAATGTCCAAGAACACAGATGCCATTTGTTCTTTGCGAGCATAGGCTAGCTGAATATCTGTAGAAAGCAACGCAAGACAATCATTCGTTTCTTTGGCACGGCGGAAGCCAAATTGAGTATCTGATAGTAGACTGTTTGATTCGATCCAATGGTCTAAACGACGGAGTATCATTTTCTCCGTCAATTTCCGGATACAGGAAAGCATTGCAATCGGCCTATAAGAGTTGTGATCAGAAGCTGGTTTTCCCGGTTTTCGGATGGCAATCACCTTCACTTGCCTCCAATCCTGCGGTACAATGTTTTGCTTCAGGAACTTATTGAACAAGTTCAACAAGCGCCTCTTGGCATTGCCGGGTAAATTCTTCAACAAGTTGAATTTGATTCTATCTAACCCAGGCGCGTTATTGTTACAGGGCAATTGAAAGTTCTGCCATCGTGAAAGGTGATTCTATCGCGTCGTGGCCCGGAGACGTATCGCGAACAAAGTTTTGCGCAGGAACAGAGTCCGGACATACTTTCTTGACAAAATCAAATATCCACCGACTTGAAGACTCCTCGCTTTCGTTGATCGTTATGCGATTTCGCATTCTTCGGGCTGTATTCCAAAGAGTGCTCATCGATGTCTCCTTCGACGTTTCGTTTACGAATCGACGCCAATATCCGCATTTCTTTGCTCGGACCAAGGCCGTTCTTTGATCGTCACGTCGGGATATTTCTTCGTTTGGGCTTGCAACGCGGCGTCGAGAACCTAGCCCGCGAGGAGGTTGTATTCTTCAAGTGGTGGATGATGTTAAATCGGCTCGACAGCTTCTGAAATCATTTCCTGGTATAACTTCCAATCGATATTCTGTGTGAGATCATACGGAATATAAACTGATCGCGTACAAGTTGAACCATTATCAATTTAAATTTGAATAGGCAAATTATCGCTACCGTGGGGATCGAGGACTACCTTCCATATGCAATCCAACTGTAGCGATGTTGTACTTAAAGATAAATCTAAAGCACTGGGGCGCGCTGGAGGTTTTGGAACGCGTGTCATGTCCCCGTTGTTTAAAATTGTCATGTCGAAGTCGTCGCAGAGGTTATAGATCAAAGAGGAACGGTTATCATTAGAAGTCAATTGCTTCAAAAACGTTTTAACTGTTGGTAGAAATGCCAGCAGAAGACTTTTAAGGAGATCAATTATGTTGAAATTTTCAAATCTTGGACGAAAAGGAAGAAACAGGTGGGTTTTTTGATGTTCCTGGAAGTGCTGGGAACTCTTTACTAGAATTCAATTTTGCCGATTCGGGAGGAGTTTGCATCGGATTTTCTACAGCACTTTTTTGTTTTTTAGTACTTGCCATTTCAGATGGCGACCTTCTCTGTCCCTTCCTAGGAAGTTTAGGGGAAGAGAGGTTTTTTCGCTTCCTAGGCTTCCCGGGCTCGGCAAAGGTAGGTTCTCCAACTGAATCGTCAGAATCAGCCTCATCGGATGACAAGACCTCAAAAAGATTCAAGGAAACCAGTTCGGTGGCTGCGGCCTCTCAGAGCATTTCTGCGAAAGTGCGCTTAGAGCGCTTTTTCAGAGACCGCTTGATTTTTTCTTGGCGCTGCTTGTACGCGGGACATGCAGACAGCTCATGCGGACTCTGCCCACATTAGAGGCACTTTTCAGCACCCTTATCACAGACGTCATCCGCATGTTGCTCTCCGCATTTGCCACAAGGTGCTTTATTGCCACAGTGGGAGGCCGTGTCGACCAACTGTTTGCACTTGTGGCAATTCATTACCCGCGGCACAAACAAGCGCACGGGTAGACGCACCTTGTCCACGAGCACATAGCTCGGCAGAGCAAACCCGGCGAAAGTCAGGAGAAAAGAGTCTGATTGGGTGTAAGTTTTTACACCCTTGTCGAGCGACGCTGAATGTAATCTCTTACAATCAAGAATCTTAACTGGTTTAAGACTGGGGTCTCTGAAAAGGCCTTTTCCAGTCTTCAACAGGTCCTCGACGGTCAGACTCGATTCGCTGACCACGCCGTCAATCTCGACTACACGAGCTGGAATGTACACGTGGTACTCCAGCGTGAAGAGCTCACAAACAGCAACCTCGTTTGCTTGTTTGGGGTCTGACCGCGAGAAACGCAGTTTATTGGGGCGGATCTTTGTAATCTCTGTCTCGGCCGAAAACCGTACCAGATCCTTACAGATTTGCATCGTGTTCAATGCTTTTGATTTGGGTCTGAAACATACTACCAACGGGCTTGGATATCCTTCCGGATACAACCTCGCCCGATGGATCATGTCTTGCGGGGCTACTTTTCCGACCCGCGGCACTCTGTAACAGCCCGGATCGAGCGTAGGGATGAGAGGAAATCCGCCTCCGGAATCACAGGAGTCAGTCTCTTCTTCGTCCATGTTGGTCCGAAGATCAATATCGTTCACCCAATTCCAAACTTAAAGTTATAACCAACACCGTAGAAAAAAAAACATGAAAAAAAAACTACTTCTAATAGCCGCTCTACTCTGCAGCGATGTTGAATTTGCTGCCTATCTGCAGCCTGTAGTTTTACCAGCAGCTGCTTCGTGCTCCAAGCGGTGTGGCCGACGGCCGGAGTACGGGGATCATGCTACAGTTGCTTCACTGCAGGCGATGTTTGCACAGAACAGAACCGAGTCGAAAAGAACACACGCGCCGTATACACGCTGTGTATAAAAGCAGATCGAACGACAAAGCGGACTCGAACATTGCGCGTCTATTTGCTTTAATAAAATCGGATAGCTTAGAAGCGGAGCAGGCAACAACGGTCCTATCTCCACTGATGTTTGCTTCCAACTAGTTCAAAAGTTATGGAAAAAACCTAAACTAATCCACCTAGCGGTCAGACTCAGCCTTTCTCATTCAAACTTATAAAAAAAGATTTACATGAATGCTTAAATCCAATAAAGGTATATTCACTTGTTGGGTTCTAAAATATTGATGTTGTAATTAAAGTATAATATATGAAATTTGACGTAATGTTAGTGCTGAAGATATAGCGAAATAAAAGAAATGACTCTTAATTTCGAACAATTTAATCATGAGCGTTACCGGAAACGTTCAAATAGTACGATACCACATTGAAATCATGTTGAGACCATATATATTGATCAAAGCAGGTATAGTGATGAATAGTCTTTGAATTTATTTTCTTTCCAAAACCTTTGAACAGCATATCAAATTGTTATGAAGTTTGTTATTTGTAAGTTTGAGAGATGACTTGTTTGTAAGACACTAGTTATGTTCAAATAAGTCGTTGAATACTCGAGATAATAAACTTTCGTTGTTTACAAATTAAAACGTAACGGTTGCTTAAGTTTGATTATAATCAAATGAAAAAGAAACGTATAGGGCAGCCATCCATCTGATATCAATATTGTTCAAATCGGTTGTGTAGTTTTTAAGATAATGAAGTTTCGTGATTTTCACATTTCGATACATTACAGACGAAGTTACAGTTCGATTACAGCAAAAATCAATAGGGTGTTATGAGGCAACTACACCTCTCATTTGATACTAATTTTGTGGAAAGCGGGTCAACCATCTCTGAGAAAAGTGAGTGAGTCCAAATAGTCTTCGGAATATGTTTCTTTTCATAGCTGGATTTCACATTTTTAAACATAACAGGCAAAGTAATAGTCCGATCGCAAAAAAATCGATAGGGTCTTATGGGGCAACAAGACCTTCCATATGACACTGATTTTATGAAAATCGGTTCAGCCATCTCTGAGAAACATGAGTGAGATTAAATAGTCTCCAGAACACGTTTCTTTCCATAACTTCTGAACCACAAGTTCAATCTTAGTCTCCAGAACACGTTTCTTTCCATAACTTCTGAACCACAAGTTCAATCTTCATAAAATTAAAATAAAATAAAAAATTTCAAGGGTTTTTTAGATAGCCCGTTCATTTGAAACCAATTTTGTACAAACCGGTTGTGTAGTTTCTGGGATATGTTTCGTGATTTTTACATTTTGATACATAACCTCTAAACTAGAAATCAGATTACAATAAAATTAAATAGGGTACGGCAACTAGACCTTTCATTTGTAATTAATTTCTTTGAAATCGGTTCAGCCATCTCAGAACATCGAGTGAGATTGGGAGTGCGTTACACACACACATACACACACACACACACACGCACATACATGAAATGCTCAGCTCGTCGAACTGAGTCGAGTGACATACGGCCCTTTCAAGCACTTTTATACCTTTAGTTTTTGCAATGATTGCTATACCTTTCTAGGAGAAAGGCAAAAAGTGAAATGATAGAAATGGCTTTTAATTCCGGCTTCAATCCCGAGCAAGGCCGCAAACGTTGAAATAGTACAATATCAAATTTAAATGATGTTGAGGCCACATATTTTGATCGTAGATATAATTTTTAACCGTCTGCGGGCTACGTTTCTTTCTGTAGCTTTCTAACCACATGTTTAAACATTATGAAATTTATTGTTTAAGGGTTTAAAAGCATATTTGTTTGAATTAAATTAAGTTCATAGCCTCTGAGATATAAGAGCGATTTTCACATTCTGACGCAGCGCCAAAACTAAAAGTATGATTACAATAAAATTCAATAGCAACCTAAGCGGCAAACAGACGCTTCATTTGACACCAAGATGGAAAGAATCGGTCAGACCACCTCTGAGAGAAGTGAGTGCGAAAAAAAAGGAGCATATACATGCAAAAAATGCATATACATGCAGAAAATGCAGATTATAATATCACAACCAGATATTTGAAATACACCTCATTTTGATCTTAATATGGTTTATATAGTTGGTAAAATAACAAAAATAAATACCAAAATATTGTTCCTTCGAGACTATATGAATAACAAAGCTTGATATTTCAATAACAAACCAAGAATTTGCATTAAAAATCACGAAAATAACCGATTCAGATATTTTCAACTTATTGAACACTGAATGCATAACTGATACTGAATAATCAATATCGAACAATTTTCACTTAAAAACTTACTTTTAATAAGATATTTTAAAATCATCTCAAACATCTCATTAAAGGCATAGAGAGATATGATATCAAAATTTTATGATATTTCCATATGCACGTTTGAAACGTGAATATATTTCGAATAACACGATTAGTCCTCGTAACTAAATATGTTATTGATGAGTTATGATTTTGTTATCCTCTACTGCCCGGGATTCGTCGAACTGAGTCGAGAACTATATGATATTCGGCCATTTGGATCACTTTTCTACCTTTTAATTAGCCAATGATCGTTAGGAGAAAGTCGATATGCTCACTTTCATTATGTGATTTCACATTTTTATGAACAACGGACAAAGTTACAATCCGATTACAATGAAATTCAAAAGCAACCTATGGGGCAACTAGACCTCTCATTTGACACTAATTTTGTGAAAATCGGTTCAGTCATCTCTGAGAAAAATGAGTGAGTTTAAACAACCTTAGGATAATTTTTCTTTACATAACTTTTGAACCATATGCCCAATCATAAGGAAATTTAAAAGTTAAGGGTTTTGGAGACAGCCCGATCATTTGAAACCAGTTTTATTGAAATCGGTTATGTGGTTTGTGAGATATTGATGTTTTGTGATTTTTACATTTTGATACATAACCTCTAAACTAAAAATCCGATTACAATGAAATAGCAACCTATGGCGCAACTAGACCTTACATTTGCAATTAATTTTATGAAAATCGGTCCAGCCATCTCTGATAAAAGTGAGTGAAAAAAAAGTTGCACATACACACACACACACACACACACACACACACACACACACAAACACACACACACATACACACATACATACACACATACAGAAAATGCTTAGTTCGTCGAAAGGGGTCGAGTGGTATATGACATTGGGCCATTGGGACCACTTTTATACCTTTGGTTTTTCCAGTTTTTGCTATACCTTTCAAGGAGAAATGCAAAACCTAAATTATTCCACCTAGCGGTCAGACCCAGCCTTTCTCATTCAAACTTATTATTTGTAAGAATAGATTCACATGAACGCTTCAATCCAATAAATGTATATTCACTTTTTGGGTTCTGAAATATTTATGTTGTAATTGAAGTATAAAATATGAAATATGACATAATGTAAGTGCTTAAGAAATAGCGAAATGACTCTTAATATCGAACAATTTATTCACGAGCGATACCAGGAACGTTCAAATAGTACGATACCACATTTAAATTATGTTCAGGACATATATATCGATCAAAGCAGGTATAGTTTTGAATAGTCTTTAATTTTCTTTTCTTTCCATAACTTTTGAGCCACATATCAAATTTTTATGAAGTATGTTATTAGTAAGTTTGAGAGATGCCTCGTTCGTATGACACTAGTTATGTTGAAATAAGTCGTGTAATCTTTGAGATAATAGACTTGCGTTGTTTTAACAATTCAGTACATAACTGTTGCTCAAGTTCGATTATAATCAAATGAAATGGGAACGTATAGGGCAGCCAAACTTTGAAACCACGTGTTCAAACATAATTCATCAGTTAACCCTTAACTAGCCCGTCCATCTGATATCAATATTGTTCAAATCGTTTGTGTAGTTTCTGAGATAATGAAGTTTCGTAATTTTTACATTTCGGTACATTACAGACGAAGTTACAGTTCGATTGCAGTAAAATTCAATAGTGTGTTATGAGGCAGCTAGCTAGACTTTTCATTTGACACTAATTTTGTGGAAATCGGGTCAGCCATCTCTGAGAAAAAAGAGTGAGTCCAAGTAGTCTTGGGAATAGGTTCTTTTTCATAGCTGGATTTCACATTTTTTAACATAACAGGCAAAGTAATAGTCTGATTGCAAAACAAATCAATAGATTCTTATGGAGCAAATATACCTTCCATTTGACACAGATTTCAAGACAATCGGTCCAGCCATCTCTGCGAAACATGAGTGAGATTAAACAGTCTTCAGCACGTTTCTTTTCATAACTTATAATAAGCACAAGTTCAATTTTAATAAAATTCAAAAGTAAAGGATATTTCAGGTAGCCCGTTCATTTGAAACAAATTTCGTTCAAATTGGTTGCGTAGTTTTCGAGAGAATGATGTTTCGTGATTTTTACATTCTGATACATAACCTCTAAAAATCCGATTACAATTAAATTTGATAGGGTCTTATGGGGCTGTTATAACTTTCATTTGCAATTAATTTCATGAAAATCGGTCCAGCCATCTCTGAGAAAAGTGAGTGAAAATAAAAATCTGCACACACACACACACACACACACACACACACACACACACATACAGAAAATGCTCAGCTCGTCGAGCTGAGTCGAGTGATATATACCATTTCGATTTGCAAGTGATTGCTATACCATTCTAGGAGAAAGGCAAAAAGGAATTCAAGGACTATTTTAAACTATACCAGCTTTGATCGATATATGTGGCCTCAACATAAATTAAATGTGGTATCCTACTATTTTAACGTTCCAAATTCATGTGTTTAAAGTCTGCAAATGCACGACGGATCGGCCATAGAATATGATCAAAGTCAAACAACAAATCGTTTGAAATGATTGGTTATATCGTAATGACAACATCTACGACTTTTGGCTTCTGTACATTGCCTTAATTCTGAATGTATTCATATTGGGTGCTATTCGGTCATTTTGTGCAGATTTTTTTGGCATCAATCTGACACCGGAAATACCCATTTTGGGAAGTATTCAGTTATTTCGGTTGTTTTCCAGAAACTAAAAATGGTCATCATTAAATTCAAAATGGTGTCCAGGGTCAATGTTTGGTTTCTATGCATCATCTCGATTACGGAAATATCGATATTGAGTATTATTCGGTCATTCTCGACTGCTTCCTAGAAGTTGCAATTAAGCAATTCAAAATGGTGTCTGAGGTCAATTTTTAGCTCATTGCATCATTCTGGTTCCAGAGATACTCATATTGGATGGTATTTGGTTATTTTAGGTTGTTTTTTTCACATACCGGAAGTCGCCATCTTGGATTTAAAAATAGTATTTTAGATAATTTTGAGCCTCTGAGCGTCATTCTGGTTGGAGAAACACTCATATTGGGTGTTATTCGATCATTTTCGGCTGTTTCCCAGACACCGGAAGTCGCCACTCTAGAATCCAAAATGGTGGTCGATTTCAGCTGCTGTGTATAATTCTATATTAGAAGATACGCATGTTAGACGGAAACCAGCCATTTTTGGCTGTTTTCCAGAAACCAGAAGTGGCCATCCTACAATTCATAATGGTGCCTGAGGTCAATGTTTAGCTTCTTGCAACATTCTAGCTCCGGAGATACTCATATTGGGTGGTATTTGGTCACTTTGGGCTGTTTTCCAGAAACCAAAATTCGTCATTTTGGACTTTAAAATTGCCTGTGAAATCAATTTTTGTCATCTGGGTGTAATTCTGGTTCCGAAAACATTTATATTGAATGGTATTAGGTCATTTCCGGCTGTTTGCCAGATATCGGAAGTCACCCTCATAAAATTCAAGATTGTGTCTGTACTCAATTTTAAGCTTTTGTGCATCTTTCTGGTTTCGGAAATACTCATATTTAATGGGAATCGTTCATTTCAGGCTGTTTTCCAGAAACCGGAAGTTGCCATCTTGAAATTCAAAATGTTGTCTGAAGTTGATTTATGGCTCCAGTGCATCATTACGATTCCGGAAATACCAATATTGGGTGATATTTTGTCGTTTGCCGCTGTTTCTCAGAAACTGGAATGTGCCATCTTAGAATTCAAAATGGTATCTGTGGTCGATGTTAGCTCCGGCGTATCATTCTAGATCCGGATATTATTATATTGGGTGGAAATCGGCCATTTTTGGCTGTTTTCCTGAAACCGGAAGTTGCCATCTTACAATCCAAAATGTTGCCTGAAGTCGATTATGGAACATATTTGTTACCACTAAAAAGATTAAACTATTGTGCTGTGTCTACTAAATGTTAAGTAAAAAAAGATTCACCTACCAAATAGTGTTCCATTTGATTGATTAGTTCGCGAGATGTGCATAAATTTATGCACATGTGCTTCCATAAGCGGGAGGGGCGTCGAACCATTATGGACATATTTGTTACCTCCAAAAACATTCACATACCAAATTTGGTTGTATTTTCTTGATTGGTTCTTGAACTGTGTGAAATTTGCGTTTCATTTGTGAAGGACCCCTCCTTTATAGAAAAGAAAGTGGTGTCAAACCATTATGCACATATTTGATACTTCTAAAAGCATTCACCTGCTAAATTTGGTTCCATTTAATTAGTTAGTACTAGAGATGTGCAGAAATGTGTGTTTCATTTGTATGGCACCCCTCCCTTCCAAAAGAAGGAGAGGTGTCAAAACATTATGGACATATTTTTGACCACTAAAAACATTCACCTGCCAAATTTGGTTCCATTTAGTTGATTAGTTCTCGAGATGTGCAAAAAATTGGTGTTTCATTTGTATGGAACCCCTCCCTTTCAGAAAAGAGAGGGGCGTCTAACCATTATGGACATTTTTTTACCCCTCAAAACATCCACATGCCATATTCGGTTTCATTTGCTTGGTTTGTTCTTGAGTTGTACAGAAATTTATGTTGCATTTGTATGGGACCCCTTTCAGAAGAGGGAAGGTTCTAAAACTATCATAGAACCTTTATCGGCACCAAAAACCCCTACATACAAATTTTCACGTCGATCGGTTCGGTAGTTTTCGAGCCTATATAATTCAGACAGACAGACAGACCGGATTGCATTTTTATATGTATAGATTACAATATCAATATTTTAGAACCTATAGAGTAAATATACATTTATTGGATTGAAGCGTTCATGTAAGTCTATTTTTACAAATTAAAGTTTGAATGAGAAAGGCTGGGTCTGACCGCTAGGTGGATTCATTTTTTTTTGGTAGTCGGCAGCGAGGATAACAAATTTGCTTTTAGTCTTTAAGATAATCTAGAAATAAGATTCAGTTGGCTCCGTTAAACATTGTATGTCAAATAAACATATTGTTGAAAAAAACATGGCGTTCATAAGATCAAACATTGCCTGTTGCAGGAAAGAAAGTTTTCTTTCTACCGGTTTTTGTTTATCTCCCATATTAACGGTCATTTTCGAACTACTTACATTAGGCAAAATAATGTTCGAACTACCTGTTACCTGTGAATATGTTGAACGGGTATTCAAAGGAGTAGAAAAGTTGGGCGGTACTGTTACGCTTGGAGAATTTTGTTTTGACGTAGAATACGTCTTACGGCAACATATACAGGGACCCAATTTCAATGCAGGGATCCAATTACAAAACCGAAAACATCGGGAGCGTCACGAAAATTGTCCAATTTCAAACGTTTTAAACTCAGTCAGTTTCCAACCGATTTCTGTCATTTTTGCACCAACGATTGGAAATCAATTAAGCACCCGTCCAAATGCACAAAATTGTAATCTGATTGTTCGAACTATTGTACTATTGAAAATTGTTCAACATTGTCGAAACGCAAGTGTCGACTTTTGATGGGTCGCTTGCTGCCTACTAGCTAGCCGGGAATGCACTCTTTGCCTCTTCGTAGCCATTGCCTAAATTAAGATATATTAGTACAACTTGATACAAAAGACAATTCAATTTCATTCTTGTTTTGGATACGGCAGCAAGTGAAACCGCATTGCTGCACGTAGCATCTGCTGTTTTTCATTGTCGTTACTAGTACCGGCTATAGAGGTAAACGTTATCTAGAGCAGAGGGACATAAAATTAGGTAATCCCAATTGAGTGTTGGAATAGGTATGGGAACCTATTCCAAGAAATACATTGACATAAGAAAGGCTGTCGTATTCTACGTTAACTCTGCGGTCGTGTCTTATAAACGTCCTCTTCAACTTTTTTAGCTAGTTTTGATTGTGAAATCGAATTTTGTTTACCCTGCCTTGCCTTTTTTTTAAGGTGGCAGGGAAATCTGCAAACAGACACCTGAGAAGAGAACTCAGGGTGTGGGGATGAGAGTAGGGGACAGATGCTGGGGTAGTTACACTCCCCCAGGCACCTACAGATCCCTGTCCCGACCCACTAAAACCCCTCCAGTCTCCAGCTCTGGTCTTTTCGGAACGACGGTTAAGTATTACGTCGGGCAGTGGTTTTTGTGCGTGATGCACCCTCTTTACTCTTATAACCTCCTAGCTAACTACTTGGAGACTGGTAATTAGCGACCACTGGCGTGTTGGTGGTTGACCCGCCACACACGTTGCAACTCCAGAACAATCTGAGAGGCGGCCACACAGACCGCGTTCCAGATATCCGGATCGTCGCACATCCTCCGGACTAGATTGTCTGGAGTAGTGCCAGGTCCGCTCACAGCCATCATGTCGCTCCTCACTCTTACGATACGAAGAAGACATGCTCAGCAGTCTCCTCCTCCTCCACGCACTCGGGACACATTGGGGACCGCGAGTGTCCGAACCTGTGCAGATATTGCCTGAAACAACCATGGCCTGACAGGATTTGTGTCAGGTGGTCAGGTTCACTTCACCATGTCGTCTCCCGACCCAGCCGGATGTCTCCGGTATGAGTCGGTGCGTCCATCTGCCCTTTGTGGAGTTGGACCATTCTCGCTGCCAGCGGAGCATCGAGAATGACCTTCTGGTACCTCGTATGCCCCTTGTGTCACGTTGGTCGAAACACTCTCTGCCTCCTTGATGACGATGCTGATAAGCATCATGCCGGACAAGACACAGATTGCATCGTATGACACCGTACGATACTCACTCGCAACTCTCAGGCACATGAGCCTGTAGGTACTTTCCAGATTACCACGGTAGCTGTTAGTACCTAGCGCTCTGGACCGCACTGGCCCACCATACCTAAGTATGGACGAAACCACGCTGGCAAGAAGTCAAGATAGTGCTGCAATAGCCGATGAGGCCCTCTTATAGGCATAGTCGACGTGACTCCCGAACGTGAGCTTGTCGTCGACCGTAACCCTCTAGAGCTTCAGGGATCGCTTCGAGGTGATGGTGCAGTCTCCGACTCTGACCACCGCCTGTTGCTCCGATTTACGGTTGTTCACATTCGTGACCTCCGTCTTATGATGCGCGAGCTCCAGTTTCCTGGAGCGCATCCAGTCCTCGACCTTGCGTATACAGTGCGCGGCCGTCAACTCGACCTCCTCGACAGACTCGCCGTAAACCTCCAGCGTTATGTCGTCTGCAAAGCCCACGTTCACAACCCCTACAGGGAACTTGAGTTTCAACACTCCGTCATACATAACATTCCACAACACCGGGCCCAGGATAGAACCTTGCGGAACTCCTGCGGTAATCAGGACGCACTTCTGACCCTCCACCGTGTCGTAAACAAATACTCGATTCTGGAAATAATTTTCCAGAATCTTGTACAGCGACACCGGTACAGCGACACCAGTTACCGTTTCACGTCGAGCGTGACGATTGCGCAGTAGCATATTCCCCTTCTCTTGCGCTGGATTGCTACCTCCGCCGTCTTGATGACGGAAGAGATTGCATCCAGCGTGGACCTGCCCTTCCGGAAGCCGAACTGGTTACTTGCCAGACCATGTACACCCTCCGTGTACCTCACCAGTCTGTTGAGGATGATTCTCTCAAGCACCTTGCCCGCATCGTCTAGCAGGCAGATAGGCCTATATGCCGATGGGTCCCCTGGCGGTTTCCCAGCCTTCGGCAATAAGACCAGTCTCTGCTGCTTCCACCTGTCCGGAAAGAGACAGTCATCCAGGCACCTATGCATGACTGCCCTGAACAGCCCGGGGGCCGTTTTTATCGCCAGCCTGATCGCCAGGTTAGGGATACCATCCGGTCCCGGTGCCTTGCTCACCTTTAGGTATTTGGCGATCACGATGAGTTCCTCATTCGTAACCCTTGCCTCCTCCCCTGCCTCGACACGGCTGTCGTCGCTCACGGATTGGATGCTCGGCAGGTTGGCCGACCATCCCTGGTCTATGTCTGAGATACTGGAACGTCGGACGTGAGACTCGACCGCCGGAGGCCAAGGAATTGGCTCGTGGCGCGGAAAGAGTTCCTCGATGATACGCTCCAGCATCGCTGGTGATCGCTCTGCCAGCGCGCCTTTGGTCTTGGCCATGACGATCCCATTACGAATCCCCACGGATTTGTATTGGCACTCGCACATAGCCTATCGAAGCAGGCCCTCTTGCTGGCCTTTATCGCACTCTTTAGCATCGATCTTGCCGTCCACCAGTAAACCGGTGGCTTCCCATTCCTAGGTTGGCGAGTCCTAGGCATGGTGGCGTCGCAAGCCCGCGATAGCATAGCAACTAGTAGGTCAGTAGTCGGGTGGAGCCAACTGCCCCCCTCGCGCTCCCTTCTCATTGCCTCTTCGAATACCTCGGCATCAAAGTGCGATGTCTTCCACCCGCGAACGGTCGGAGTGTTGGCTCTACCCGTCGCTTGCTGCCTTTCGTTGTTGTCTACACTATAACAGACCGCCTGGTGGTCGCTATTAGTGTAGCCATCGTCTACCCTCCAGTTCTTGATCAGTCCTGGGTTGGAGAACGTCACGTCGATGATCGACTCCGCACCATTTCTGCTAAATGTACTTTCGTTCCCAACGTTGTCCAGATCTAGGTAGAGCTTTGCCAAAGCCCCAAACAGGATCTGGCCCCTCTGGTTCGTGAAGCGACTTCCCCACTCAACAGCCTAATCGTTGAAGTCGGTCGCCACCACCAACGGCGTTAGGCCCGTTAGCTCCATGGATAAGAGGTCGACCATCTGGGTGAACCTTTCGGTAGACCAACGTGGCGGAGCATGACAACTGCAGTAGAACACTCCGTTCACCTTAGCAACACCGTATCCTTCTTCTGAGGTTGAGACAACCTCCTGAACCGGGAACTTGCTCGTCGTACATATGGCCGCCATACTTATCCGCAAACCAGTAACCGTTTCCGGGAGGGATGCGGTAGGGATCCGATATGATGGCGATGTCCGACAACGACTCAGTGGCTGCTTGTTGTAGCAGCTGCTGAACCGCGAAGCAATGGTTCAGGTTCAGTTGCGTCACCCTTACGCCCGTGGTTTCGCAGCCGGCTTACCGGCTGGGCACCTGGGGAACATACCATGCACTTGGGAGACTCCCCACAGTCCTTTGCTCTATGGCCTGCACCTCCACATCGCCTGCACAGCTGGCTCCTATCGGGCCCCTTGCAGGTCCAGGACTTATGTCCGCCCTCGAAGCAACGGAAGCAAATGTCTGGTTGCTGTAGTATGCCCAGAGGACATACAGACCAGCCGACCTTCAACTTGCTTTCTTAAAGGGCCAGGTTAGCGTCCGCCGACGGTAGTCGGAAGGTACCTATCTGGGTCCCCGCCGGACCTTTGCGGAGGCGGATTGACTCCTTAGCCACCTGCACCCCGCATTTCGCTTTTAGGGATTGTGCAATGTCGCACCACTCAGTGATTTCGTCCAGGTTTTGAAGCTGGAGAGTCACTTCTGAGGTGAGTGCCCGCACTTGCACCTCCTTCCCTAGGACCTTTTCAGCTACCGTTTTGTAGGTGGCCCCCTTGTTCTTGGCGTCCTTCCGGAGCTCAAGTGTCATCTCGCCAGTGCGAGATTGGCGGATACTCCGCACATCCGCCCCCAGATTCTTGAGCTGGGTTTCCCCTCTCATCTTCTTCAAGACTTCTGAGTACTTCGACCCATCCGTCTTGAGTATAAGGGGATCACCCCTACTCCGCGCCTTTTTTACCCTTTTTGGTCCTCTGGCCGCTCCGCCATCATGGCGCGTCGCACCTTCCCGACGCTTCCTACCCTCTACGGTAGTCCAAGGGTTGCCCGTAGCCTCCACCTGTGCCTTTTCCGACGTGGACCTTGAAGCGGTTGGCGTGTTTTCCCGTGGGAGTGGCACGACCAATCGTTTCTTGGTGTTCCCGGGGGCCGTTCAAGTTGTTAAGCTCACTGCGGTTAAAATGAATTAAGTAGTTTACGATGGAAACTCCAGTTTTCTGATTTTTTTCATCTCGTGATTCTTGTTTCCTATGAATTACTTGGGTAGGTTTCCAAGACGCACTGACAAAACACAAACTTTAAAGCTATAGGCAGTCAAAAACCAGTCCACAAGCAACCGTAAACACGTCTGATCTGTAGGAAAGTTCAAGACGCACTGTTTTGTGATTTAATGAACTACTAAAACGCAGGCTGTTATTATTTAAAAACCTAAATTAATTCACCTAACGCGCAGACCCAGCCTTTCTCATTCAAAATTTTATTTGTTAAATAAATTTACATGAACGCTTCAATCCATTAAATGTATATTCTCTCTTTAGGCTCTAAAATATTGATGTTGTAATTTATACATATAAAAATGCAGTCCGGTGTGTCTGTCTGATCAATATAGACTCGAAAACTACCGAACAGATCGACGTGAAAATTTGTATGTAGGAGTTTTTGGTGCCGATAAAGGTTCCTCAGATAGTTTGAGATCCCTCCCTCTTCTGGAAGGTAGGGGTCCCATACAAATGAAACATACATTTCTGCACAACTCAAGAACAAACCAAGCAAATGAAACCGAATTTGGCATGTGGATGTTTTAAAGGGTTACAAGTATGTCCATAAAAGTTGGACTCCCCACCTTTTCTGGAAGGGAGGGGTTCCATACAAATGAAACACAAATTTCTGCACATCTCGAGAGCTAACCAACTAAATTGAACCAAATTTGGCAGGTGAATGTTTTTAGAGGTAACAAATATGTGCATAATGATTTGACACCCCTTCCTCTTCTATAATCATAATCATCTTATTTTATTAATTATAAATCATCTTATTTATTTTAAAACTATTCATCACATTTAGGTAAACTCTTTAAACATATTTATATATTTCAAAATTTTTATTTTTCGCCTTTCCAAAACAGCCAAAATATAAAAAATCAGTTGGAAAATAACCGAATTAAACATAAAAATGTGAGCTAAGATAAAAAGCAGGGTTTTAATCTTAACTTATAATTTTTGGGGTTTTTTGATTAACTTCTAGTAAACGCGCAAGTAACACTTAACTAAAACTATAACCCACACTAAGTCACATCAAAAGTTCTTGCATTTTTTTTATCATTTGTAGCTCCGTGAAATAGTTGTGCGATAGAAGCCAAAAATACTGGTTTTCTAAAAAAATATATATAACATAGCCAACCATCAACCGATTTTCACCAAACTACTTTGATTAGAAATTGAATTTACTTTCGAAATTATAGTATATTTGTGGTGTGTTTCTTAAAAAAATAGACGGCAAATTTCAAATTAAAAAAAAAACTGCGTGAAAAAATCTAAAAACTTATATTTAAACTCAAACAACTCAACATGTTTTATTGATACAGGTCGGACTCGATTATCCGGAACATCAAAAATTTTGTCATTCCGGATAATCGAGTTTTCCGGATGATCGAATCACACAAAAAATACTGAAATTTTGCGATTAACGAACATAAAATAAATATTTTTTTACTTTATTTCACTTGTATGATGCAGTGGCGTAACCAGAAATTATTTCTGAGGCTAAAGCGGTAAAATCTTGAGAAGCAAAAAAATTAATTTGGACATTGATTATTTTCACTTAATTCGAACATGCCCCAAACATGCCGGAAGTGACTTAAATGGTAACAAATATGCCAGAAGGGATGGTAAAGGGGCCGTTCCTAAACCACGTGGTCATATTTTGATCACTTTTTATACCCCCCGTGGTCTTTCGTGGTCTTTTGGCCAACTACCCCCCCCCTTGCGACTTTAACCACGTGGTTTTTTTATTTGTCAAGTGCCAAAAATTCGCTTGATTTTTTTTAACTTTTTAATAATTAAACTTTCAGTACATTTTATATTTCAAATGCAAATGTCTCATTATTGACTTGGTGGCAACAATAAATTATAAGTCAGCAAAAAAGACCACGTGGTCATTTCGTTAACCCCCCCACCCCCGTGTGTTGTCTTTCGTGGTCTTTTGACAACCCCCCCCCCCCCCGTCCCCCTCTTTATGACCACGTGGTTTAGGAACGGCTTCAAAGGCAAAATTTCAGAATAAAAATTGAAAACAGACACAAAAAAAAAAAAAATTCCGGATAATCGAGTCTAAAATTTCGGGAAATCGAATTCCGGATAATCGAGTCTCCGGATAATCGAGTCCGACCTGTATTAGTAAAAACCTGTATATATTTTGAAAGCTCTATTTCTCCCCTTTCTAAAACTGCTTAAATATTGAAAAACGGTTGATAAATGACTTAGTTAAAAAATATTATATGCGCTGAGGTCCAAAAATCGTATTTTGACCCTAACTTCAGAATTTGAGGGTGTTTGTAAAATTTCTAGTATGAGTGAATGTTATACTCAACAAGACCTACAACCTACATTGGGTCACTTCAGAAGTTCTAAATCGCTGTAGCACAGTGACGATTATTTTTACGCGATATAAGTTTAGTATAATTAAATCCAATAAAGTAAAAATCAATCGTATCGTTCATGACAATAAGATATTCTGTTTTATTAGTCTAAACAATGCATATTTTTAATATAATTGCTGTTATTATCAAAAAATGACGATTTCCGTTGATTCGGGAAGAAGAAACAAAAATACATTAATAATTGTACAACGATACGAGTCAGGGTCGTTGCGATTTACTTCTGTTTAAGAAACGAAAGCTTAAACATGTAGCAAAATTATTATAAAAAAGTTATTGTCATGTTCTTCAATGAATTTTCATTTTAGAAGCACTAAAAACTTTTTTGTGTGTTTCGTTACCATTTTTATATCATTTTTCAAGTTTATACTCACTTACGTGCCATTATTTTTAATCGGATCTTATTATTGAATGGAGTTTTTAAAGCGATTTTTTAAAATTACGCGGTTTTTATACGCGGATTTTTTCAACGCGGTACAATCAACCGCGTAAAACATGACCCCTGTGTATTTATATATTTTACAACTGAAATTACAGGTTTTATATTTTTAGTACCAGTACTGGCAGAACTTGAGAAGTTAGTTTTTAAAGCCCTTCGAAATTTTTGAACATTAAAACATTGGTTTTTCGTCGTTGTTTCAATTTTCCTTATTTGGGGTAACTTTGATCGGTGTCAATTTTGAGTTGTTTTGAAATTTTTTTGAACTAAAAATGTTAGATATTGCTTTGATAACATGTTTAGAGACGCTTCCCGGATTGACATCACGTTCTCCTTGACTGCTCTTACTGCGGAGGATAGTCCTGTCCTTGCACCTAGCCGCGGCCTACTGCGAGTCGTTTTTATGCCATATGTAATTTCACCTTTCGATGATGGAAAACGTAAACGTTGCGATATGTGCCAGAGGTATTTTGTAAGTCAGCAATCGTTGTAAAATGTTTGTGTTCAGAAAACGTATGTTGATCATATATGCAAGGCCTTTCAAACAACGGAAGTATGAATAGGCCAGCTCTAGCCTCTTACGTTCTATGCTCTAGCCAAGACAACATCATGACATGTAAAAAATTTCTATAATTTTTTTTTCTAGTTGATTGAGAAAATTAGATAACGGATTTGGAAAACATGTCAATGAATAGTATAAAGTGCTTTTCTTGGCACTTACTGAGAGTAAGAAATATAACGGTCAAATTGATTTTAAAATTTTGTTATCAAAACAATAAAAAATGTCAAACAATGCAATATTGTTCAGATCTCGAATGACTCAAGACTAAGATGTTTTACTCAAATTTAGCAAAAGTAATCACGGGGCAGTTTTATTTCAACTTTTCATGAGAATGGTAAAACTGATCAATGTTACCCCGCTGATCAATGATACCCCGTTTCACGGTACAAAATATTGATTAGAAGAGGCTAAAAACATACTGGCGCGGCCTGTGCTACGAAGGCGGCTCGCCTTACCGTGGGTTAATGTACAGCCTTAAGTAGACTTGTACGTTAAACTGCGGTAGGGCGAGCCACTTTCGCAGCGCAGCATACGCTACAACCGCAGTCGAGTCACAAAAAGAAAATCTAAAGGCCATCCACCTCAGGTGCAAAGCACACAATTAGGAAATAGCAAATCACATGTGTTAATTGCCGCGCAAGCGACCAAAAGTTATTTCATTCCTAACTTCCCATTTTCGGTGCCGTCTTCGCTAGCCCGCAACTCAGCGAAGCTGCAGAAATGGTACCAACTGCCCTTTTCACTTTGTGCCTTGAACGTATACATAATGAAAGATTGAACGAAATAAACCAGCGCTACCATGGCGGATAACCGCCACCTAGGAATTAAAAAAATGTTCAATTCCACTTTGACTGCTCTTTCTCCGGGCGATCGCTGTACTATGCCGAGCAGACAAGTTGACTGCGGAAGGCGATCGCATTCGTTTTGCCTTTCTCCTAGAAAGGTATAGCAATCACTTGCAAAACCGAAAGTATAAAAGTGCTCCAAAGCGCTGAATGGCATACATCACTCGACTCAGCTCGAGGAGCTGAGCATTTTCTGTATGTGTGTGTATGTGTGTGTGTATATGCAGATTTTTATTCTCATTCACTTTTCTCAGAGATGGCTGGACCGATTTTCAAGAAATTAATTGCAAATGAAAGGTCTTGTTGTCCCATAAGACCTTATTGAATTTTATTGTAATCAATTTTTACTTTCGTGGTTATATATCAAAATGTAAAAATCATGAAACATCATTATCTCGAAAACTACCCAACCGATTTGAACAAAAATTATTTCAAATGAACGAGCTACCTGAATTACCTTAAACTTTTGAATTTTATAAAGATTGAACTTGTGGTTTAAAAGTTACGAAAAGTAACGTGTTTTGAAGACTGTTTAATCTCACTCATGTTTCTCAGAGATGGCTGAACCGATTTTCATAAAGTTAAAAGTGTCAAAAGGAAGGTCTAGCTGCCCCATAAGACCCTATTGATTTGTTTTGCAATCGGACTATTACTTTGCCTGTTATGTTTAAAAATGTGAAATCCAGCTATGACAAGGAACACATTCCGCAAACTACTTGGACTCACTCACTTTTCTCAGAGATGGCTGACCTGATTTCCAAAAATATAGTGTATATTAATGAGTCTAGCTGCCTCGTAACACCCTATTGAATTTTACAGTAATCGGACTGTAACTTCGTCTATAATGTATCGAAATGTGAAAATCACGAAACTTCATTATTTCAGAAACTACACAACCGATTTGATCAATATTATTATCATATGGGCGGGCTAGTTGAGGGTAAACTAATGAATTATGATTGAAAACGTGGTTTCGAAGTTTTGCTGCCCTATACGTTCCCATTTTATTGGATTATAATCGAACTTAAGCAACCGTTATGTATTAAATTGTTAATAAAACAACGAAAGTCTATTATCTCAATGATGACATGACATATTTGAACATAACTAGTGTCATACGAACGAGTCATCTCTCAAACTTACAAATAACAAACTTCACTGCTATTTGATATGTGGCTCAAAAGTTATGGAAAGAAAAGAAATTCAAAGACTATTAAAAACTATACTTGCTTGAATCGATATATGTGGCTCATCATAGTTGAACCATTATGGACATATTTTTTACCTTCAAAAACATTCACATACCAAATTTGGTTGTATTTTCTTAATTGGTTCATGATCTGTGCGAAATTTGTGTTTCATTTGTATGGGACCCCTCCCTTATAAAAAAGGAAGGGGTGTCAAGCCGTTATGCACATATTTGTCACCCCTAAAGATATTCTCATGCTAAATTTGGTTCCATTTACTCGGTTAGTTCTCGAGATGTGCAGAAATTTGTGTTTCATTTGTATGGCACCCCTCCCTTCCAAAAGAAGGAGGGGTGTCAAAACATTATAGACATATTTTTCACCAATAAAAACATTTACCTGTCACATTTGGTTCCATTTAGTTGATTAGTTCTCGAGATGTGCAGAAATTTGTGTTTCGTTTGTATGGGACTCCTCCCTTCCAGAAGGGGTATCAAACTATCATAGGAACCTTTATCGGCACCAAAAACCCTTACATACAAATTTTCCGTCGATCGGTTAGGTAGTTTTCGAGGCTATATGGATCAGACAGACAGACCATTCTGCATTTTATATGTATAGATTACAACATCAATATTTTAGAACCTAAAGTGTGAGTACATAAATTTATTTGACTGAAGTGTTCATGTCAATCTGTTTTTATAAATAAAAGTTTAAATGAGATAGGCTGGGTCTGACCGCTAGGTGGATTAATTCAGGTTTTTTAACAGTCAACTTGCGATCCTTTACAACGCACTGTTTGAAAGGAATCAATGAATTTGGAATGTTCAAATAGTACGATACCACATTTAAATTATGTTGAGGCCACATATATCGATCAAAGCAGGTATAGTTTTAAGCAGTCTTTGAATTTCTTTTCTTTCCATAACTTTTGAGCCACATATCAAATTTTTATGAAGTTTGTTATTTGTAAGTTTGAGAGACATCGTTCGTATGACACTAGTTATGTTCAAGTTAGTCATGTAATCTTTAAGATAGTATACTTTCGTTGTTTTATCAACAATTTAATACATAACGGTTGCTTAAGTTCGATAATAATCAAATGAAATGAAAACGTATAGGCAAGCATGAAAATTTTCACTCACTAGCAATATTTCATGCAAATGTAATCTTTGATTCATCAGGTATCGTTCAATTGTTTCCACTCGCGTACAAGTTTTCCATAGAAACGCTGCTGATTGTTTTTCGCTTATAAGAGTTGCGAATACCATAGAAGGAGACTGAATGATACAAACACGATAGTATTTATTGTATCCAAGTTCACTTGCATTCAGCGGTATCGTGAGAATCTTTGAGATATTAACGCCAGTGATACAAAATTATGAATCCAAATGAACGTTAGATTTCGTTCAACTGTTTGCTTACCGGAGCAAGTAGGTATCCTCAATTCTTACCGAAATGGTAGCATGGAGCATTAGCATGTGATATTTTAAATCACTAAGAATCATCGCGGTATATCACGGTGAAAGCACGACGTGGAGCAGCCGAATTTGAAAGAATCGTTGCGATCGGTCGAGTGCTATCGTTTACAATCCTTTCGTGAAACACTCTCTATATGTTGCTCGCTACACCTAAAGCAGGCAATACTGAAACAAAATCACCAAAGAAAGCTACCATATACTAGTTAATTCTTTGGAACTCTTCGGGGGATTTTTAAAAAAAACTAAAACTGAACTTCACTTCAACACGGTTCACACTGGAATGATTTTATTGTCGTTAAATTAATTACAGAGAGCTAACGAATAACCTAAATCCCTGACTTAGCACATAACGTGCACCTAGCGTTTGGACACCTGCTTGTGGCTTCGCCGTTCGCCGTTGGAGTTATTTCCTGTTGTCTGCTGACGCCGCGGATTCCTGGGCCTGTGCCGGTTAAACTTTGAGATTTGGTTTCGTCGTTAACTGCTCCTTGCGCAAGTATTGCTCGTCCCGAGCAATTACCTGTTTTCGCGAACTGCTGGTATTTGATGATTCCAAAAATTGTAACTGCCAATATAAAAACTGTTAAAGTGCTTATTGATACAAATCCGATTATGTTTTTAATGTCGATTGTCTCTAGATGCTTTCGATTTTCTATGTGTATGGCATGTAGTTCCGAAAGGTTAATGTGTCTATGAATTTGCATAGGTTTTATTTTCGTCGGTTCCAGTGGTGTGATTATGGGTTGATAAAATTGGAATTCGAGATTTTCATAGAGCTCGTTGTTTATGTAAATTGAACAATTATGGAATGTTATCAAATGGATGCCTCTCAGAGCTTTGTTATTGATACCACAGGTGCTATTGATATTTACGTCTTGGTGAACGGTTAGTATCAGCAGCGTACCTGGGGCTATTTCTCTTACTTCTGTGGTTGGAGGTTTTTCCACGAGATTACAATGTCCAAAACGCCCTCGCAATAATGCGGCTTCACACGGGTTTTCGCTAATGTCCATTACCTGTCTTCTTTCGCATAAGGTAACTTTGCGGTTTTGTTGGCATTTTGAAACAATCGCTAAGATTTGATTTGAGTTCATTAAGACTTCATTATGCATCAGTTTGGCTGTATGGTTCAGTATTGGCAAAGGTTCGATGCTCACTTTCCGGTATGTGATTGGAAGAAGTCGTGGTATGTTAACGCTGATGATGAGGGTTGATTCGCTATATAGGGTGCTGGTGGTGAGATAGTTGTTGGTGTCGTCGAGGCTGTGAATTTCTAAACCTTGGCTTGAAATCTCCTGTGCTATTAGATCAATTTCTTTTGGTGTAAGAATTAGTTTACTTATAATGTTTAGTTTAGTAAGCAAGATAGCGTATTCGATTGATTTTAGAGTTTCTATAAATGTGTTTAGTTGAAAGACAATTTGAATTTTCTGGTTTTCGCTAATGATGTAATCATTATCTTTAAGAATAATATTTAGGGCATTCTGTTGGTTTTTAATTTGATCTGTCATAATGTTTATTCTGTTTTCGAATTTAGTATTAATTTTTATCTGCCTGTTATTTTGCTTTATGATAGTGTTTCCAGATTTTCTAAGCTCGTCTAGGTTGCTGTTAATCAGTGCTAGATCGTCTGCATCTAAGTTTCCGGTGATAAATTTAATTGTACTGCCTAACATATTAATTGCTCTTTTGTTTCTGTTTGGTTTAACTTGTAGCATATTAAAAAGGAATCTGATTTCATTCAATTTCATTTTTATAATGTCCGAAAAGTCACTAGGTGAATTCTGTAACTGACCAATCATGTTTTCGATAAATAACACAGATGTTTCTAGTTTTACAAAGTCAATCACATGCAGCAACCTGTCGTAACCGTCTATTATCCTCCCTTCTCCCTCTTGCAGTATCAACGCTCCTGCGTTGTTGGTAATATCATTAATCTGTAGGACTTGGTTTTGGGATGGGGTGTTCATTGATAGGATGAGCAGAAGAGTTGCATTTTTTCCGTTTGCCAGCGTTTGACGAGAATTCTGTGGAAAGAAAAGTGTGAGTGTGAGTGTCTCATATTTTTTTAAGATTATTTTTGTGTAGCGTTCGACCCGAGTCGTCAATGAAGGTTCTAGTATGATCCTCGACGACTTGAACCGGAAGGTACTTTGGATTGGTCTTATTCCGTATTCCCTGGACTTTCTGGAAAACTTCTTCGTTCGGCTGCAAAATCGGTTGGACCTCGCGATGATTGTTATGTTGTTCAATTGTTTTATGTTGCGTTTTTTGTAATTGTAAGACAACTTCATCGTGCATTTTGTTCCGACTTTCGATCATTTGATCCACGTCGAGATGTCTGTCGTCACCATCTCTGATGGCAAAGAAGATTTCCCGTGGTTTCAATTTTGTAGCTGAATGAATGGTTTCATTATACAGGGTACAAGCAATACGAAATACTTCCTTGTTAGATAACTGTTCGTATTTTGATCTGATACACCTAAAAATCTCAGCGAGTGTAGAATGGAATCTTTCGACAGTGCCATTCGTTTCGCTGCAATTTGTAGGTGTAAAATATATTTGAACATTTAAATCGTTGAGAAGTCCCCTGACTTCAATTGACCTCATGGCTGGTTCGTTGTCGCTCACGATGAGTTGAGGTTTTCCGTGTGTGCTGAAGTATTTCAACAGAGCCTTCCGAACGTCCTGTATCTGCCTTGATTTAATTGGAATGATTGCGCCAAACTTAGAAAATTTATCTACAATTGATAAAAACATATCAGGTAACGAAATGAAAATGTCTATGTGAATAATTTCTAGTGGTTTTTTCGGAATAGGAGTTTCGCCAAATTTAATTTTATATGGGTGACGTTCGTATTTTGCTTTGTTGCACACTTTGCATAATTTGATAAATCTTCGGATTTTGAATTTCATTCTGGGAAAGTAATAGGTTCTAGAAATTTTTTTCTTTGTTTTCCCATATACCTCGATGTGCTGAATCGTGCACATTCTGAATTAGGTCATTCTGTTCCTCATCCCTTTTGAACGTCTTGTAGCATGGTTTGCGTTATTTTAACTTTGAAGGTTTTGCATCGGTTAAAATAATTTTTGTAGACAACTTGTATTGTGGGGATTAATCTCTCGGGGCAGAAAATACAGTTGACTCTTTTGTGATCCATATATTCTTTAAAGATATTTAACATTGCGGGTACTCCGAAACATATTTTTGTTATGGTTCTCCTGAAAACACGTGGAAACACTTCCTCGAACTCATTGCTATCTTGTTCGCCAATTTTTAGCACTAGCTGATTCGAAAACACGTTTAAAGGGCGGAGAGTCATCTGAACAAACTCAGAATCGTCTGTATCCGCTGAGTGAACAGTGGCAGCGTCCGTGTCGCTGTCACTTTCTTCATGTAGGTTTATTTCGTGTGGAAATCGTGATAATGCGTCGGCGACAGTATTTTGCTTTCCAGGTCTGTATCGAATTTCATAATCATATTCTTCGAGTGATAGCCTCCATCTAACGAGCTTACTGTTAGGGTGATTCAAATTCAGCCCGTATGTGAGCGGTTTGTGATCGGTATACAACACAAACTTTCGACCGAAAAGGTAGGGTCTGAAATACTTGCAGGCCCATACGATAGCCAGCAACTCTTTCTCTATAGTCGAGTATTTTTCTTCAGTTTGGGAAAGAGTACGAGATGCGTATGCTATCGGTTTATCTTTGCCTACTGGATCTTGCGACAGAACCGCGCCAATAGCATGGTTTGATGCATCGGTCGTGAGGATGAAAGTTTTGTCAAAATCAGGGTACTGTAGAATAGTACTGCTTGTTAGAATGTTTTTGCATTTTTCAAATGCATTAATGAATTCTCTCGAATAGTCTAATGTCTCTCCTTTTCGTAAGCTGTTAGTAAGCGGTTTCGCTATTCGAGCAAAATCGCGAATAAATTTCCGGTAGTAACCTAAAACTCCAAGAAAGCCTCTTAGTTCTTTCTCGTTTTTTGGTGAAGGCCAATTTTTAATAATTTCAATTTTGTCTGGGCTCGGCTTGACTCCTTCGGAGGTGAGTAAGTGACCCAAAAATGCGACTTCTTTGTGAAGAAACTCGCTTTTGTCTAATTGCACTTTCATATTGAATCTTTTAAGGCAATTAAAAATTTTTGCTAAGTTTTCCAAGTGTTCCAGAAGGCTTGTCGAAAACACAATAATATCGTCCATGTAGACCAGACATATTTTACCTATGTGTTCTCTTAAAATGTTGTCCATCACACGTTGAAATGTTGATGGCGCATTGCGAAGGCCGAATGGCATTCTTAAAAATTCATAATGACCGTGTTCTACGCTGAAGGCGGTTTTCGAAACGTCATCGTTGTGAACTTCGATTTGATGAAACCCACTTGCAAGATCTAATGTAGAGAAATATGTGCATCTACCCAGTTTATCAAGAATGTCATTTATGTTGGGTATTGGATACTTATCCTCAATTGTCTTGTCGTTTAACTTCCTATAGTCAATTACGATTCTCCATTTTTTTTGACCGGAAGCTTCCATTTTTTTAGGTACGACCCAGACTGGTGAGGACCAAGGACTATTCGAATGCTGGATGATACCTTGCTCTAGCATTTTTGAAATTTGCTTCTGTACCTCTTCTTTATGACAGAAGGGGTACCGATATGATTTAGAATGCACAGGAATGTCGTCTTTCGTTGTTATTTTATGTTTTATTGCGTTGGTGAAGGTGAGCTTTTGTTCCTCTAAGTGGAATATTTCCTCGTATTTTCGAATCAAATCAATTAATTTTTGTCGCTCTTCTTCATTAAGGTGAACGAGTCGTAGTTGTTTGAAAAGATCTTGTTTATTTTTACATTTCGGGATCATGTCAGGAAAACATGTCTCAAAATTCTGTATCTCAACTTGAAAAGGTTCATCAATTTTGACTTTAATGGGTTTGCTGCTAATGTTGGTAATGGCAACGTACGCTTGTCCTTGCTTAGAGCTGTATAACCCTGAATGCACTATTAAGGATTCGGAAATTTCTATGTCATTTTCAATTAAAAAATCACCTTCATTGTTGTTTGTAGGGATACTGATGAATTTTGATTCGTTTGAATTTAAACTAATGTTTGTTGTGTCGGGGTATTTTTTAAACATTGGTATCGTGGTTGATGGTAACTGTAACTCGTTAGAATGCGTGAGGATGTTGGCTTTCAAGTGTTGAAGTGACTCGTAACCTATGAGTCCATCAAAGTATGAATGAAAGTCAAAAATGTAGAAAGTTAATTTGGGAGAGTTTTTGATGTGAGAAAATGGATTGAATTCTGTAAATTGATTAATTTGGTGCGATCCGTTAATATTTCTGACAGTAGCAGGTTTCATGAATCTGCATTTTTCTATGTTAACCAAACGTGGGCTAATATAATTCTTGTTAGCACCTGTGTTAATCAGAAATTTTAAGGATCCTCTCGTCGTTTCTATTTTTATGTACGGTATGAAATTGGCTACGTTGTTGTTTGTGAGCTTGCGGTTATCTGAAAATTTAGGTCATCTGGTTTATCATCATCTTCCTGTTTTTCACTATGAACCTCGTTAGCAGTTTCGGGCAAAATTTGCGTTTCATTCTCGGTTGTCTCGTTGGACTGATAATAATTTTCAAAGTCTGGATAGTAAGATTATGGTTGATAATAATTTTCTGTATAATCTTCATATGGGTAGAAGTTATTATAGCACTGTTCGGTATTTGTTAGTTCTTCAAAATGGAATTTAGGAGGGTTATATGGTCGAGCAAAGTTTTGTTGTGCGAAATTCTGGGGGCCAAAGTTCGTTGGTGGGCGATAATTCTGTGGAAATCGCGGTGCAAAATTGTTTTGCATTTGAGGAGGGGGTATGTTCCGAGGACGGTTCATGTAATTTACTCTAACGGATGGATCTACATCCATTCTTTCAGGTTTTGGTTGAGGTTTCCGCGGGAGGAAAGGCCTAAACATGTGTGGTGGCGGTTGTTGCGGATGTCTATAAGAATTATTCACTGGAAACATTGGTCTTGGTTGAAACTTAAATGGTACTGGTTTATATAATGGCACCTGTTGAGGTGCTCTGCTAGGAATTGGTGGCGGATGATGTGTAGTTTTTGGTTGTATGTAATTGCTTTCATCTAAACAAAGTCTCAGCGCATCTTTTAAGCTTTTCGGGGTTTGGGCTCGAATTGTGGGTCCCAGCGGATGGTGTAACCCAGCAAGAAACACTTTGAGCCCCATTTGTTGATAAAACTGGTTTTTTGCTGATTTGACTTCCGGATTTTCTTCCGTTATGTTGAGTGAATTTACAAGCAAGGAGACAACGTGGGAAACTTTTGAATAAAATTCTTCAAGTGTTCCCGTTTGTTTGATACCGACTAGATCCTTTGCGAGCGACTCTTCATCTCTGCGGTCGCTGTAATGAGTTATCAGGTTGTTTTTTATTTCTTCCCAGTCTAACCCGGTGCCGTATAATTCTAAAACGTTATCGTCGTCGTTTATAATTTTGGACCTAATGGCCTGGATCCAAATAATATGGATCGGAGATCCCCTGGCCGAATCAATCAGTGGTATTAAATTGTCTATTGATCTAATAAATGAATGTAATTTAACGGGATCGTCGCTAAAGCACGGCAGGTCTCTGATAATTTGTGGCGTCTGAAGCGCCTTCAGAATGGTTTCTGTCTCCCTTAATGGGTTTTCTGGTTGTCTTACGGCTGCTGCTCTAGCAACGCGAGCGGCTTCAGCAGCGCCTTGTGCTTCAATTCTTAGTTGGTGAATTAACTCATCTCTTTCGTTGATTTCATGTCTTAATAATTCTACCTCTTGTTGCAAATGCTCCATGTTTATAAAAATAATTTCACTTAAACTTGTTTCACTTTCAGAAAAAATTAATCACTTCTTATCTACCTTACCTTAATGATTCCGGTTGACCGTACGGTGATCCTCCGTTTAGTTTCCGTGAGTCGATTTTAATTCCGATATCCTCTCGAAATTACTATCACTGTTTTTATTTTCTTATTTTCACTAATCCGTTCCGACTGCGCCAGTTAAATCTTTGGAACTCTTCGGGGGATTTTTAAAAAAACTAAAACTGAACTTCACTTCAACACGGTCCACACTGGAATGATTTTATTGTCGTTGAATTAATTACAGAGAGCTAACGAATAACCTAAATCCCTGACTTAGCACATAACGTGCACCTAGCGTTTGGACACCTGCTTGTGGCTTCGCCGTTCGACGTTGGAGTTATTTCCTGTTGTCTGCTGACGCCGCGGATTCCTGGGCCTGTGCCGGTTAAACTTTGAGATTTGGTTTCGTCGTTAACTTATTTCTTTGCTATAAGTTGTCTCTTGCATGCGTGAGAATGTGTAACTTTTATTAGCGGTGGTTAGCTGGGATTGAAAGCTTATGAATAGCAAGCTCAGAAATGATACCCGAATGATTGTTATGCGACACGATTTTTTCCATCTTTGCGTATAGGGCAGCCAAACTTTGAAACCACGTGTTCAATCATAATTCATCAGTTAACCCTTAACTAGCCCGCTCATCTGATAATAATATTGATCAAAGCTGTTGTGTAGTTTCTGAGATAATGGAGTTTTGTGATTTTCACATTTAGGCACATTACAGATAAAGTTACAGTCCGATTACAGTAAAATTTAATAGGGGGTTATGAGCTAGACCTTTCATTTGACACTAATTTTGTGGAAATCGGGCAAGCCATCTCTGAGAAAAGTGAGTGAGTTCAAGTAGTCTTCGGAATATGTTCCTTTTCATAGCTGGATTTCACATTTTTAAACATAACAGGCAAAGTAATAGTCCGATTGCAAAACAAATCAATAAGGTCTTATGGGGCAACTAGACCTTTCATTCGACCTTGATTTTAGGAAAATCGGTCCAGCCATCTCTGAGAAACATGAGTGAGATTAAACAGTCTTCAGAACACGTTTCTTTTCATAACTTTTGAACCACAAGTTCAATCTTCAAAAAAAAATCAAAATTTAAAGATATTTCAAGTAGCCCGATCATTTTAAACCATTTTTGTTCAAATCGGTTGTGTAGTTTTTGAGATAATGATGATTCATGATTTTTACATTTTGATACATAACCTCTAAACTAAAAATCCGATTGAAATAAAATTCAATAGGGTCTTATGGGAGAACAAGAGCTTTCATTTGCAATTGATTTCATGAAAATCGGTCCAGCCATCTCTGAGAAAAGTGAGTGAGAATAAAAATCTGCACATACACACACACTTATACACACACATACACATACACACACATACAGAAAATGCTCAGCTCGTCGAGCTGAGTCGAGTGATATATGCCATTCGGCCCTTTGGAGCACTTCTATATCTTCGGTTTTGCAAGTTATTGCTATACCTTTCTAGGAGAAAGGCGAAAATTGACTGGTTTCGTTTCAATAAAACGCTTGTTCTTAGCCCCCCGGTAGATCACTTACCTCTCATGCTTATTATTTCTGCTTTAACTACAAAATCAGACTCGACGATAGTTTTTTTATAAACGCAATTTTGGCTTGGGAGGGCGAAAACTCCTGCTTGTTTATCACTGGCGATTACAATAAACTGCCGATCGCACAATGCATCTGGATTCGTTGGACTAATCTTATTTGTTGTTTTAGTTGGAGTTTCTGAAAAAAAAGATAATGTAAGTTACAACAATGGTTCTATAAGTATTTTTTATTATTTCATGAATAAACCAATCTTTCAAGCGACCAATTGAGAATGACAAATATTCAGCAGAATTTTGAGTATAAATGTGTCTTTTTTTGAATAGTTCTCATTGTCAAATTCACACATCTAAATAAGTGCCCTACGATCGCTTAGATAGCTAAGCTAATAGCACATCGGTTCAACTGAAAACGAGACAAAATTTCTTTATTTTAAGTATCGACATCTATCGGTGGAGAAAACGCATTTTACACTCAAAACTCTTGGTACTGGAATAGCGAGAGTGCCTTTTCATGATAATCGTACAGTAGCGTCGCATACGTGCGTCGTTTTTTATGAACATTTCTTCGAAATGAGTTTCACTATTGCCCGAGTTGAGAACCGAATATCTTGACTAACGACAATCGGTTTTGCCTTTCTCCTAGAAAGGTATAGCAATCACTGAAAAAACCAAAGGTATAAAAGTGCTCCAAAGGGTCGAATCATGTATATCAATCGACTTAATTCGACGAGCTGAGCATTTTTTGTATGTGTGTGTGTATGTGTGTGTGTGTGTGTGTATGCATGTAACGGTCTCCTAATCTCACTCAATTTTCTCAGAGATGGCTGGACCGATTTTTTTGAAACTAACTAGCTGACCCGGCAAACTTCGTCCCGCTTATTTTACTGGTTAATTTAATAATTTGAAACATGACAAATTCATTGATTCCTTGCGATTTGTTTATATCGTTTGAAATTGACAACATCCTCGACTTTTGACTTTTGTACATCACCTCTATTCCGGAAATATATTGGGTGCATTTCAGTTATTTTCGTTGTTTTCCAGAAACTGAAAGTGGTCATCTCCAAATTCAAAATGGTGTCCAGGGTCAATACTTGGCTTCTTTACATCATTTCAATTACGGACATATCCATATGCAGTGGTACTCGGTTATTTTCGGCTGTTTCCCAGAAGTTGCCATTTCACAATTCAAACTGGTGTCTGAAGTAAATTTTTAGCTCCTTGCATCATTCTGGATCCGGTGATACTCATATTGGGTGGTCGCCATCTTGGATCTTGAAATGGCATGTGGAGACAATTTCTGGCCCCTGAGCGTCATTCTGGTTTAAGAAACACCCATATTGGGTGTTATTTGGTCATTTTCGGCTGTTTTTCAGAAACCGATGTCACCATCTTCGAATTCAAAATGGTGTCTGTGGTCGATTCTAGCTACTGTGTATCATTCTGGTTCCGAAGATACTCATATTGGGTGGTATTTGGTCTCTTGAGGCTGTTCTGTTATTCAGAAACCGGAAGTCGCCATCTTGGATTTCAAAATGGCATTTGGAAACAATTTCTGGCCTCTGGGCGTCAATCTGGTTAAAGCAACACTAAAATTGGGTGGTATTTGGTCATTCTCGGCTGTTTTCCGGACACCGGAAGTCGCCGTCTTACAATTTAAAATGTTGTCTGAAGTCGATTTGTGGCTTCAGAGCATCATAACAATTCCGGAAATACCCATATTGGGTGGTATTTGGTCATTTGCCGCTGTCTTTCAGAAACTGGAAGTTGCCATCTTGGATTTCAAAATGGCATTTGGAAACAATTTCTGGCCTCTTGGCGTCAATCTGATTAAAGAAACACTATAATTGGGTGGTATTTGGTCATTCTCGCCTGTTTTCCAGATACCGGAAGTCGCCATCTTACAATTCATAATGTTGTGTGAGGTCGATAGGTCGACTTGCGGCGACAATTCCGGAAATACCCATATTGGGTGGTATTTGGTTGTTTGTCGCTGTTTTTAAGAAACTGGAAGTTGCCATCTTGGATTTCAAAATGGCATTAGGAGACAGTTTTTGGCCTCTGAACGTCATTCTGGTTAAAGAAACACTAATATTGGGTGATATTTGGTCATTTTCGGATGTTTTCCAGAAACCGGAAGTCGCTATCTTACAATTCAAAATACTGTCTGAGGACGATAGGTCGATTTGCGGCTTCAGTGCATCATAACAATTCCGGAAATACCCATATTGGGTGGTATTTGGTCATTTGCCGCTGTTTTTTAGAAACCGGAAGTCGCCATCTTGGATTTCAAAATGGCATTTGGAAACAATTTATGGCCTTTGTGCGTCAATCTGGTTAAAGAAACACTCATATTGGGTGGTATTTGTCATTTTTGGTTGTTTTCCACACACCGGAAGCCGCCATATTACAATTCAAAATATTGTCTGAGATCGATTTGTGGCTTCAGTGCATCATAACAATTCCGGAAATACCCATATTGGGTGGTATCTGGTTATTTGCCGCTGTTATTCGGAAACCGGAAGTCGCCATCTTGGATTTCAAAATGGCACTTGGAGACGTTTTCTGGCCCCTGTGCGTCATTCTGGTTAAAGAAACATCCTTATTGGGTGATATTTGGTCATTTTCGGCTGTTTTCAGACACCGGAAGTCGCCATCTTACAATTCGAAATGCTTTGTGTGGTCGATTTTTGGCTTCAGTGTATCATAACAATTCCGGAAATTCGCATAGTGGGTGGTATTTGGTCATTTGCCGCTGTTTTCTGAAACCGGAAGTCGCCATCTTGGATTTCGAAATGTTATTTGGAGACATGCCAGAAATAGGAAGGGTATCGAAACATTATGGACATATTTGTTACCCCTAAAAACATTCACTTGCCAAATTTGGTTATATTTGCTTGACAGGTTCTCGAACTGTGCGAAATTCGTGTTTCATTTGTATGGGACCCCTCCCTTATAGAAGAGAGAGGGGTGTCAAACAATCATAGGAACCTTTCTCGGCCCCTAAAATTACATACAAATTTTCACGTCGATCGGTTCGGTAGTTTCCGAGCCTATATGGATCAGATAGACAGACAAACAGACAGACAGACCGGACTGCATTTTCATAGGTATACATTGCAAATGAAAGGTCTAGTTGCCCCATAAGACCCTATTGAATTTTATTGCAATCGGATTTTTAGTTTCGAGGTTGTGTATCAAAATGTGAAAATCACAAAACTTTATTATCTCAGAAGTTGCACAACCGATTTTAACAAAATTGGTATCAAAAGAACGGGCTTGTTTTTTGAACCATTTGTAAAATAATTTTATAAAGATCGGACATATGGTTTAAAAGTTATGTAAAGAGCGTGTGATAACGTGTTTCAAAGACTGTTTAAACTCATTTACTTTTCTCAGAGATGGCTGGACCGATTTCCACAAAATTAGTGTCATATGGAAGGACTGGTTGCCTCATGAGACCCTATTGAATTCCATTGTTATTGCACTTTAACTTTGTCCGTTATGTATAATAATGGGAAATCAGGCTATGACAAGAAACAGGTTTCTAAGACTGCTTGAACTCACCCACTTTTCTCGAAGATGGATGAACCGATTTTAACATAATAAGTTGCAATAAAAAGTTCTAGTTGGCTGATAAGACCAACCAATAAACGAATGCGAAAGCGTCGGCTAGGATTTGCAGCAGAGGTTTGTTCGAAGTTGCATATCTGTTCTATGGTAAAGGACCAAAATTGAGTAACAATTGAGTAACAAAAAGATTACATCCGATCCAAAGACTTTTCTAAGGTAATTTGCAGCCAATCAACACGTTCTTTTAACTTCCAAAATACCAATTTCCAAAACAATAAATGCTACTCACAACCTAACTGCTTTCTTATGTACCTGAACAAAAAATAAACGTGACAGTTGATTATATAACTATACTGGTCCTGATCAAATACATTCGTTGTTTTGCTTTCGTCTCGATTAGACGCAAATTGTTTATCTCCGTTTGAGTTCGCAAAATAACAATACACGAGTTATCGTACGGGTGTTTTTTTGTCGATTAGTTCTTGTGCTGCGCGATAACAATAGCCTGTAGTATATCGGCAGAAACATCTGCACACTGGTAGGGGCAGGCTACCCCGCCAGTGATTCGATACGCAGCTGATATATCAGCAAGAATAATTCTCCCGCACCGCTGTTACCCCGCTAGCAGCACGGACCACCATACGATCGAGCGAGTGGAAGTCAACTACAAGTGGCATCTACAAGGTCGCGTGTAAGATACGGCCACTGTGTCACAACACGAAGCTGGATCGTCATTGTTTGTTCTGCGGAGACACTCGATTAATCCAACTATCAGCCGTGAGGTCGTGACTTAGACGTTCGGTGAAGTATTACATTTAGAATTTTTACTATAATTATCAATATTATTACTATGTTATAATATTATTATTAATATTATTATTGATATTATTATCATTGTTATTATTATTATTATTACTACAATTATTATTATTATTATTATTACTATTGTTATTAGTATTAGTATTACTGTCTTTTTTTTTTATTTGATCCATTGTAGATTGAAAAATTGTTTTTAAAATTTAATATCAACTACTTGAAACCCCCCCCCCCCCCCCCATATTCGAATATTTATCGTTTGTGTGCGGTAGAGCGTAACGCTCCCGCAAAATGGACGACATGCAGGTGCAACTTTTCCTGGAGGTGGAAACAAACGGGGAAGAAATTGAAATTTCTCCCATCAGCTCACCCCTACCTTCCCCTGTGCCCTCCCCTTTGCCAAGTCCTGTACCAAGAGTACTGGAAGTACGGGTAAAAGCTTCCCAGATGCCGCTGGCGGTCCCTACGTTATTTTTTTCCGGCCCATAAAGAAGCCATTGAATATTATTCAAATTGGCAAAGACCTGGCAAGGTCGGCAAGGAAGGTGAGGCCGAACAAACTGCGAGTTGTCGTGAGTAGCTTGAAGCAAGCAAACGAAATTGCTGGCTACGAGCTCTTCACGAGAGAGTATCGCGTGTACATCCCTGCCAAGGATGTAGAAATCGACGGTGTGGTTACCGAGGGGAATCTCACTGTCGATGACATTTTGCGTCATGGAGTTGGCTGTTTTAAAAACCCCTTGATGCAAAGTGTAAAGATACTGGATTGCAAGCAATTGCATTCAGTATCCATCGAAGAAGGGAAGAAGAAATTCCTCCCTTCGGATTCCTTCCGAGTAACATTCGCCGGATACGCGCTGCCGAACTACGTTCGCTTGGACAGGGTTCGTCTACCTGTACGCCTGTTCGTACCGCGGGTCATGCATTGCCAAAACTGTAAGCAGTTAGGTCACACAGCCACCTACTGCTGCAACAAGGCACGCTGTAGCAAGTGCGGAGGCAATCATGCTGAGAACGCTTGCAGTGGGGATACTGAAAAGTGTCTTTATTGCGAGGGAACTCGGCATGACCTTCCGGCATGTCCCGCGTACAAACAGCGCGAGGAAAAAATTAAGCGTTCCCTTAAGGAACGATCAAAGCGCTCTTTTGCAAAAATGCTTAAGAGGGCTGAGCCACCCTTGACAGGAAACATCTTTTCCTTCTTGCCAACTGATGAGGGTACATCTGACGATCCCGTCGAAGGGTGTTCCTATGCCTTGCCAGAGGGATCTAGGAAGAGGAGAATGCTCAACTCTCCTAATCTTTCTCGCAAAGGTCGTAAGATAACCCCTAGCGGAATGACCAATAAGACAACACAAAAAGGAAGCGGTGAAGAAAAACCGAAGCAAGTACCCCCCGGTTTTAATTTCAAATCAAACCAGGAGTACCCACCGCTTCCTGGGGCACCAAAAATCCCTCGTGCACCCATTTCTCGATCAGAAGATAAAAAAGAAACAGGGTTCATAAAATTTTCTGATATTGTGGACTGGATATTTAAAACATTCAACATACCAGATCCCCTACAAAATATTCTTCTTGCCCTTCTTCCTACAGTGAAAACCTTTTTGAAGCAACTAGCAGCAACTTGGCCCCTCATTTCAGCTATCGTATCTTTCGATGACTAATACGGCGAAAGAGGTTAGGAATTTTTTCACTGTATTACAGTGGAATTGCAGAAGTATCATCCCCAAATTCGATTTATTTTCTCATTTGATGAATTCATACAATTGTGACGCATTCGCGCTCTGTGAAACCTTTTTCAATTCGAACGATCAACTCAATTTCCACGATTTTAACATTATTCGTCGAGATCGAGACTCACACGGTGGAGGGGTACTTTTAGGGATCAAAAAGTGCTATTCTTTTTTCAGAATCGACCTCTCCTCGATCTCGAATATTGAAGTTGTTGCCATTCAAACGAATTTGAATGGAAAAGACCTTTGCCTTGTTTCGTTATATATTCCCCCATCCGCGCGGATTGAACAGAAGCAACTCCTTGATATAGCAGAATTGCTTCCCGCACCTTTTATGATTTTGGGAGATTTTAACTCTCACTGTTCGCTATGGGGGTCGCTGTACGACGACAACCGATCTTCTTTAATTTGTAACTTGATCGACGACTTCAATATGACACTTTTGAATACTGGGGAAGCGACACGTGTACCTAATCCTCCAGCACGTGAAAGCGTGCTTGACCTATCCCTTTGCTCGACATCACTAGCGTTAGATTGCCGGTGGAAAGTAATCAACGATCCCCACGGTAGTGATCATCTTCCAATCGTTATATCAATTGCTAATGGTTCAACTTCCCCGAACCCAATCAATATATCCTACGACCTTACATGTAATATTGATTGGAAGTGTTATGAGTCTATTATAGCGCAATCTATCGAGACTCACGAGGAACTTCCTCCGGAGGAAGAATACGCGTTCTTAGCTGGCTTGATAATCGACGCCGCGACTCAAGCTCAGACGAAACCGATACCCGGGGTAACGATTAGACAGCGCCCTCCCAACAAATGGTGGGACAAAGAGTGCTCTGAGCTGTACGCGCGAAGGTCCGCGGCGTATAAGGACTACCGGGAGTACGGCACTGTCAACCTGCTTCGAAAGTACGAGGCACTGGGCAGGCAGATGAAGAGCTTAGTAAAGGCGAAAAAACGCGGGTACTGGCGGCGGTTCGTAAACGCGTTGTCCAGGGAAACAGCGATGAGCACTCTTTGGGATACCGCCAGGCGCATGCGGAACCGTGACGTTTCGAATGAAAGCGAGGAGTATTCAGATCGCTGGATACTCGATTTTGCCAAAAAGGTCTGTCCGGACTCTGTACCGGAACAGAAAACCTTTCGCGACGCGTTATTAGTAACTACGGAAGAGCCTCCATTTTCGATGTTGGAATTTTCAATGGCTCTCCTGTCGTGCAACAATAAGGCTCCAGGGTTAGATAGAATAAAATTCAACCTGTTGAAGAATCTACCCGACTCTGCAAAAAGACGCTTGTTGAATTTGTTCAACAAGTTTCTTGAGCTAAATATTGTTCCGCATGACTGGAGGGAAGTAAAAGTCATTGCTATTGGGAAACCCGGGAAACCTGCCTCTGATCACAATTCATATAGGCCGATTGCGATGCTCTCTTGCCTACGGAAATTAATGGAGAAAATGATCTTTTTACGGAGAGACAAATGGGTCGAAACAAACGGTTTACTTTCGGATACTCAATTTGGCTTTCGCCGGGGCAAAGGGACGAACGATTGCCTAGCGTTGCTTTCTACTGAAATTCAAGTCGCATTTGCTCGGAAAGAGCAAATGGCTTCTGCGTTCTTGGATATTAAGAGGGCTTTCGACTCTGTCTCTGTAGAAGTTTTAAGCGCGAAACTTCATTCGCAGGGACTTTCACCAAATTTGAATAACTTTTTGCTCAACTTGTTGTCAGAAAAGCATATGTATTTCTCACATGGCGATTCGACAACTTCCCGAATTAGTTACATGGGCCTTCCCCAGGGCTCATGTTTAAGTCCTCTCTTATATAATTTTTACGTCAATGATATCGATGAATGTCTTGCAAATTCATGCACGCTAAGGCAACTTGCAGACGATAGCGTTGTATCCATTACTGGTAGCGAGGGTAGCGATCTGCAAGGACCATTGCAAGATACCTTAGACAATTTGTCTGAATGGGCTCTTAAGCTGAGTATCGAATTCTCTCCGGAGAAAACTGAGTTGGTCGTTTTTTCTAGGAAGCATAACCCAGCTCAGCTGCAGCTCGTACTAACGGGTAAAACGATCTCTCAGGTTTTAGTCGCTAAATATCTCGTGGTCTGGTTCGACTCTAAATGCACCTGGGCTTGTCATATTAGGTATCTGACACGAAAATGCCAACAGAGGATTAATTTTCTTCGTACGATTACCGGAACCTGGTGGGGAGCCCACCCAGGAGACCTTCCGAGATTATACCAAACAACAATACTGTCAGTTCTTGAGTACGGTTGTTTCTGCTTTCGCTCCGCTGCGAACACGCATATTTTGAAACCAGAAAGAATACAATATCGTTGTTTTCGTATTGCCTTAGGTTGCATGCAGTCGACCCATACGATGAGTCTTGAAGTCTTAGCGGGTATTCTTCCGTTGAAACATCGTTTTTGGAATCTCTCTTACCGGTTGCTAATTCGATGCACAGTTATGAACCCATTAGTAATTGAAAATTTCGAGAGGTTGGTCGACCTTCAATCTCAATCCAGATTTATGACTTTATATGTTGACTATATGGATCAAGATATTAATCCTTCTTCATACGATTCCTCCAATGTCGCAGTTTTAGATACTTCTAATAATGCTATATTCTTCGACACCACCATGAAACAATACATTTCTGGTATCCTGGATCAATTGCGACCCCAAGAGATCCCTAAGATTTTTTCCAATAAGTTTAAACATGTTAGTTATGATAAAAGGTTTTACACTGACGGATCTTATCTAGATGAGTCCACTGGCTTCGTTGTTTTCCACGAAAATTTTACCGCCTCCTACAAACTCGATGCTCCTGCTTCCGTGTACGTCGCAGAACTTGCTGCTATTCAGTACTCTCTTGGAATCATCGAAACCCTACCCATAGACCACTATTTCATCTTCACAGATAGTCTCAGTGCCATTGAGGCTCTGCGATCGATGAAGCCTGTGAAGCACACCCCGTATTTCCTGGGGAAAATACGGCGGTTTTTAAGTGCTTTAACAGATAAAAATTACCGGGTTACCTTAGCGTGGGTCCCTTCTCATTGCTCGATTCCGGGTAATGAAAAGGCTGACTCTTTAGCTAAGGTGGGTGCTATTGATGGCGATATTTATGAAAGACCAATTGCTTATGATGAATTTTATAGCATTTTGCGTCAGAGAACACTCAACAGTTGGCAATCATCATGGAACTCAGATGAACTGGGACGGTGGCAACATTCCATTTTTCCTAAGGTATCGACGAAAGCATGGTTCAAGGGGTTGGATGTAGGTCGGGACTTCATTCGCGTGATGTCCAGACTTATGTCCAATCACTACACGTTAAACACGCATCTCTTTCGTATAGGGCTTGTAGACAGTAATCACTGCGTTTGTGGCGATGGCTACCATGACATCAAGCATGTTGTTTGGTCGTGTGCCGAATTCTGTGATGTTAGGTCCGAGCTTATAGATTCCCTCCGGGCTCGAGGAAAACAACCGAACGTACCCGTTAGAGACATTCTGGGAAGCGGTGATCTCCAGTACATGACACAACTGTACTGTTATTTGAAAATGACTGACATTAAAATTTAATATTCTTTTGTCTATTTGTCAGAACACCCGTATACGACGCTGGAGACACGAACACGAAGAGCCTAAATCTATGTTTAAAAAACAAAAAAGAACACCAGTCGAAACACAAATAGTTCGTATATCTTAATTAGTTTTAAGCAAAAATTGTATTTCCCTTCTCTCACCTTAAATCCCCACTAGCTCGTAGTCGGCCGCGAGAATAAATAAAAGGCCTCCCTCTTTTCCCTGCTAACGTAGAATTAATACGAATTGTACTTGGCTCAGTAAAACAGAAAATGTATCGTGCCTTGTCAAATAAACTAATTTTAAATCTAAACCTGGTCCTGATCAAATACCTCCACAACTAATGGAAAAACCTAAATTAATCCACCTAGCGGTCAGACTAGCGGTTTCTCATTCAAACATATTATTTGTAAAAATAGATTTACATAAACGCTTCAATCCAATAAAGGAATATTCTCTCTTTGGGTTCTAAAATATTGATGTTTCAATTGAAGTATAAAATATGAAATTCGACGAAATGTTAGTGCTTAAGAAATAGCGAAACAAAAGAGATGACTCTTTTTTTTTCATCTATAATTTATTTGACACGGCACAAATACAATTTAAAGTTTAACGGCGCCAATTATATCTGATAGCTTACTTTCTAAAGTATCTTAATAACTAAAAGCAAATTTTTTATCATCGCTGCCGACTACGAGCTGAAACTAAATCTAACTTAAAGCTAGAATGTTTTGCATTAAAAGCACTGATTTGTTGTTTGATGGTTTTCCATTGCCATAGGTTAGCAGCCTATTGAATATGTTCCGCTGCTGGGCCAAGATATTACGAACTGACATATTGGGTTGTCTCCCTCGGGACCTGAGAGTATCGTGCGGGTCTAGTTGCTGTTTCCGGATCCAGGGTCTTAACGTGTTCTTGTCGTTTGGTTGGATGTAGGCGGAAGGGAATAGGATTAAACTGGGGCGTCGATGGATTTCAGGAAAACGTATATAAGGGACACGTAGGATAGGTCACGGCTCGCCAAGACATCACGAACAGGAACAGCCGGCTGCCTACTTTCGGCCTGCAGGGAAGCTATTAATTTAGACCTGGCGTCACGGTGTACAGGGCATGACCAAACCACAAGCTCTATGTCGTGATAACCTTCACCACAGGCACAGATACCACTTTCCCCGAGCCCAACACGACGGAGATGCGCGTCAAATCTATAGTGATTGGACATAAGCCGGGACATCACGCAAATTAAATCCCGACCTACATCCAACCCCTTGAACCACGAGTTCGTCGACACCTTGGGGATTATGGAATGTAACCACCTTCCCAGTTCCCCTCTGGTCCAAGCATTTTGCCAACTGATGATCGTATTCTGACGTACAAGTGCGAAAAATTAATTAAAGGCAATTGGTCTTTCATAAATATCACCGTTTGTTGCGCCCACCTTAGCCAAAGAGTCCGCTTTCTCATTGCCCGGTATCGAGCAGTGAGAAGGGACCCACGCTAAGGTAATCTGAAACGATTTTTCGGATAAAGCACTCAGATGTTCCCGTATTTTCCCCAGGGAATACGAAGAGTGCTTAACATCTTTCATCGATCGGAGAGCCTCAATGGAACTGAGACTGTCCGTAAAGATGAAATAATGGTCCTTGGGCATTTTTTCGATAATCCCTAGGGTGTACTTAATTGCAGCCAATTCTGCGACGTAAACAGAAGCAGGATTATCGAGTTTATGGGAGACGGTTAAATTGTTATTGAAAATACCGAAGCCAGTGGACCCATCAAGAAGTGATCCGTCAGTGTAGAACAAAGAGATGACTCTTAATTTCTAACAATTCAATCACAAGCGATACCAGGGACGGTCAAATAGTACGATATCATATTTACATACATATATTGATCAAAGCAGGTATAGTTATAAATAGTCTTTGAATTGCGTTTCTTTCCATTTCTCCCGTTCTCTTTCACTTCTGAACCGTTACTTTCACTTCTGAACCACAAATCAAATAGTTATGAAGTTTGTTATTTGTAAGTTTGAGAGATAACTCGTTCGTCAGACACTAGTTATCTTCAAATACGACGAGTAATCTTTGAAATATTATAGGGTAGGGAACGGCTCAAGCAGTAGCGCCTATTTTAATCAGTCGAAGAAAACAGGCCTCAAACTCCTGCATTTTGATCAATATCGACAATTTTAATGATGGAAACGAAAACTTTGATTGTCTAGCTGTCTTGCGAATATAAGAAATACCGTTAATCACAAAGAAATCTGTGAACAATTGCTTAAAATAGGTTCGGGGTGATTGAAATAGTGTCCCTCGATTGGTAACTTTGATTGATGATTTTTAAAGTTTGCTAACTTAGTTTTACAATCTGAAAACAAGTTCTGACAGAGAAAACGATAGCGAACAGATTGATATACTACTGTTTGAGTTTCACCCAACACATTTCGAGTATTTCGTCTGAATACACGGGTGGTTCCTAAAGCTGCTTAGAATATGTTCCCTACCCTATTTTCGTTGTTTTTACGATTTAATACATAACGGTTGCTTAAGTCCTATGATAATCAAATGAAATGGGAACGTATAGGGCAGCCAAATTTTGAAACTAAGTGTTTAATTATAATTCATCAGTAAACACTTAACTAGCCCGTTCATTTGATATCAAAATTGTTCAAATCAGTTGTGCAGTTTCTGAGATAATGAATGTGATTTTCACATTTTGAAACATTACAGACGAAGTTAAAGCCTGATTACAATGAAATTCAATAAGGTGTTATGCGGCAGCTATACCTTTCATTTGACACTTATTTTGTGAGAATCGGTTCAGCTATCTCTGAGAAAAGTGGGTGTGTTCAAGTATTTGTTTATTTGTTGATTTACATTCATCGGACATTATTGTCTACATGAACACTTGATTGCTAAGAACGGTTAAAAATTATAATTAGTCACACGGTCGTAAAATACTCTAATACTTATATTGAAAAGAAAAAAACGGTAACACAGATTAAACAGTAAACACATACATCTTATCGGTTGATTGTGCGCATAGTCTGTCCGATGGCGTTGGAGCTGGAGGAAGCTTCGCTGTCGTAGTGGTCGTGGGATGATGTTTAAGTCGACCTGAGCGAGAATTCAGGGCGCATTCATGTCCCCTACAAGCACCTTAGCCAAAAACACAGTTCTCATTTCCTTTCGTCTCTTTGAAGCGTGTCCATACCCAACAAGCGACATCGGCTCTCGTAGGATGGAAGTTCGTCGGGGTTTTGCCAGGGAAGAAATCTTAAGGCATACCTTACAAACTTTGCTTGGATTTTTTCTATTCTGTTAACCCAGACGTTGTGAGAAGGACTCCACACAACGGCTGCTGATTCCAGTATAGACCGCACTAAGTTAAAATACAGTGAGCGTAGACAATAGGGGTCACGGAATTCCCTGGATAGTCGAAAAAAAAATCCCAAATTTCTGTTGGCTTTGCTGATGGTATAGGCGAGATGATCGCGAAAATTTAGCCCGGAGTCCAACAGGACACCAAGGTCCTTCACAACGCTAACTCTTTCCAGTAACTCCAGTAACTTCCAGTGAATCATTGTTTTCCTTCTAGTAAACGAGATAACCATGCACTTACTCACGCTTATGGTCAGCCGGTTCCTCTCACACCAGTTTGCGAAGATGTCGATAGTTTGCTGCAGTATTCTGCCGTGAGATGACATTGTGACGTAGATCGAAGTGATCAGTTTTTCAGTGCGGCCCAAAAACGAATAAATTCTTCGTCACTTTTATATGGCAATGTGTGCCAACGTCACTTTGTTTTTTTGATTTTATGCAACGTACGAATAAGTAACAACGAAAAGGAAGATACCAAAAGATAGGTCTTCGAATAATGAACAAATTGGCATGAAAAACTCATATTCGGGAAAGTGGCACTTACGTCACTTTGTCATCTCAAGGCGGTATTATGCAGTCATCCGGTGTCTTCACTAGCCAATACATTTTAAAATCGTCTGCGTACACCAACCTGCAACTCTCTGGTACAGTATTCTTCGGAATATGTTTAGATTTCGCATTTTTAAACATAACAGGCAAAGTAATAGTCCGATTGCAAAACAAATCAATAAGGTCTGATGGCTTAACTAGACCTTCCATTTTACATTAATTTTATAAAAATCGGTTCTGTAATCTCTAAGCAACATGAGTGAGATTAAACAGCGTTTTTTTCCATAACTTTTGAACCACAAGTTCAATCTTCATAAGATTCAAAAGTTAAAAATTTTTCAGGTAGCCCGTTCATTTAAAACCAATATTGTTCAAATCGACTGTGTAGTTTCTGAGATAATGATGTTCCATGATTTTTACATTTTGATACATAACCTCTAAACTAAAAATTCAGATTACAATAAAATTGAATAGGGTCTTATGGGACAACAAGGCCTTTCATTTGCAATTAATTTCATGAAAATCGGTTCAGCCATCTCTGAGCAAAGTGGGTGAGTATAAAAACCTGTACACTCACACACACACACACACACACACACACACACGCAGACACACTCTCTCACACACACACACACATACACACACACACACACACACACACACACACACACACACACAGAAAATGCTCAGCTCGTCGAATTGAGTCGAGTGATATATGCCATTCGGCCCTTTGAAGCACTTTTATATCTTCAGTTTTGTACGTGATTGCTATACCTTTCTAGGAGAAAGGCAAAAAGGCGATAAGCAGAATGTGGAGCATTATCGTGCAATCACTTTACTGTCCGCATGTTCTAAAATTTTTGATAATATTATTTATAGACATCTTATGTTTCGTGTTAAATTTACATATCCACTTCTCAACATAGCTTTTATCCAGGCCGATCAGTTACAACCAACGTTTCTTGGTGAACGTTTTCTTGTATCCAATGAACAAAAGGCTCAAAGACTTTCTCAGCAGTTTGAGAGTGTTCATAATTGCTGCTTCAAAATTGCATATTTTCCCAAATTATGGAAAAATGCAAAAATTACTCCAATTTTAAAGTAGGATAAGAATCCAATTGAAGTTTCAAGTTATCGACCAATCAGTTTGCTTTCTTCAATATGTAAACTGTTTGATAGAATTATTCTTAACTGAATGATGTCACACATAAACAAAAATTCAATTTTTGCAGTTGAACATTTTGGATTTCGCCATGGGCATTCCACTACTCATCAATTGCTCAGAGTTACTAATATGATACAAGCTAACAAATCTGAAGGTTATTCCACTGGAGCTGCTCTTTCAGACTAGGAAAAGCATTAAGGTTTGATTGCGGAATTGCAAACTTTTAATTTTCCAATTTTCCTAATTAAAATTAAAAAAAAAATATCTTACTGATCGAACTCTGCAGGTTGTGTACCAGAATTCAAAATCTGATAGATTTCCTATCAGATCAGGTGTGCCTCAAGGTTCAGTCTTGGGACCAGTCCTGTACAACATATTCACTTCCTGATTTGCCTCCAGGATGCACAAAGTCATTGTTCTGCGATTACACAAGCATTTCCGTAGAAGGAAAAAGTCTTCGTGTCATATGCAGCCGATTGCAGAAAAATTTAGATAGTTTTTCTTCCTACTCGCAAAAGTGGAAAATCTCTCCCAATGCTTCTAATACTCAAATGATAATTTTTCCTCATAAAATTAGGGCTTCTTTCCTCAAGTCAAACAATAATCACGTTGTCAAGATGAATGGGGTTATTTTAAGTTGGTCTGACAAGGTTAAGTACTTGGGACTAATTTGCGATTAATACTTATTTTCAAAGAGCACATTGAGAGTATACAAGCCAAGTGCATCAAATATACGAGATGTTTATATCCTCTCTTAACAGGAAATCTTAACTTTGTTTAAAGAACAAACTTTTGATTTACAAACAAATTTTTAGACCAGCAATGCTTTATGCTGTACCGATCTGGTCAAGTTGCTGTTCAACAAGGAAGAAAACGCTTCAAAGGTTTCAGAATAAAATTCTGAAAATGATTTTGAAGCGTCCTCCTTGGTTTGGTACACTCGAATTACATAGACTTACTGGTGTTGAACCATTAGAAGCTATGTCAAATAAAATTATTAACAATTCTTGACAAAAATCGTTGCAATCCTCAATTGCTACGATACGCTCTCTTTGTAGCCAATATGTTAGCAATTAAGTTAGTTGGAAGTTTACTTTCCTTTCTTGGCAAGTAGGTTGAAATCCCTACAAATGATGAGTCCTAATTGCGGAAGCAAACAAATCCTAACAATTAAAATTACAAATTTCTAACAGTGTTGAGAAGTCACCATTTGTGATTGGACACACATACTTATTATTTACTAATATTTATCATAAATCTTAAGCTACTAACAAATCCCCCCCTTAAAAAAAAGACATCGACTTGTACTTTACGTTCGAGTTCTGAAATGCAATGCGACGTGAAATGCATTAGCTTTGTTGTCACAGATCGGCCCGGGGAGAAAACCATGCTGATCCGAAGAAATGTAGTTGCGTGCTCTACTCAATACAACAAAGCTTACAACGATCTCGAAAAGTTAAGGCGCGGCAGACAAATTGGTTATTCCACGGTAATTTTTGACATTACGACGATCACCACTTTTGAAGACCGGGACATATAGACATATAGGAGTGCTTTCAGAACTCGGGAAACTTCCCTTCTACCAAAGACTTGTTGAATATGGTGCAAAAAGGAGCGGCTAGAATATCAATGCAAAGGCACAAAAGCACGGCCGGTATTCAATCGGGACCAACAGTGTAAACATTTGAGTTTCTTAGCGGCGGCAGTAACCATATCATGTGTAACTTCGAAGATGTCAAGATCAACAAGATCTGCAGTCACATTCGCAGCGGCGCGAGCAGCATCGTCATTCGAGGCACAATCGGAGGCGAATACAGGAAAGAAAAACTTCGCAAAAAGTTCGCAAGAATCAGAATCCGAGTAGGATACCATTTCCTCAAAATACACGTCCCTTGGGTTGAGAAGCATTTTCGTTTTAAATTAACGAAATTCCAAATTTTTTTCAGGTTTCTACGCGGTCTGTTTGAACTCCCAACACGTATGACTCGTAGATACTTGAGTTCAGCCGTTTAGCTGTTATATGATAGGAAATCAAAGAAATAGTTATCGGTTTCCGTTATACTCTACTCGAAAAGTTTTCTAGTAGATTATAACGGAAACCGACAACTATTTCTTTGATTTCTTGAATCACTCTGCTATGACGCTCGGTATAGATTTTCTAAATTTGTTATATGATGTTATGTTACGTCATTACGATCTGCAGACTCTTTTTTTAAACAGTACGTTTGTGGGAGCATTGCACTCATCCCAACATTCGTCGTTTGTTACTGTTCAGTTTATTCAAACCGGCGCAGCATAACACTTTTTCATATTGTTTTTTTTTCACATAATCGGTTTATAAATAGTGAATCGCGTATTAAAGTGTCAGCATGCATATATTTCAAACTGGACCGGCTCTCATTATATTGCACAGCTGTCCCTGCTCCCCATACGTTCGGTAAACAGTCCGAGAGCACACACAGGCAATGCCAAACGGGCGTTCCAGTATCTCAGACATAGACCAGAGATGGTCGGCCAACCTGCCGAGCATCCAATCCGTGAGCGACGACAGCCGTGTCGAGGCAGGGGAGGAGGCAAGGGTTACGAATGAGGAACTCATCGTGATCGCCAAATCCCTAAAGGTGAGCAAGGCACCGGGACCGGATGGTATCCCTAACCTGGCGATCAGGCTGGCGATAAAAACGGCCCCCGGGCTGTTCAGGGCAGTCATGCAGAGGTGCCTGGATGACTGTCTCTTTCCGGACAGGTGGAAGCAGCAGAGACTGGTCTTATTGCCGAAGGCTGGGAAACCGCCAGGGGACCCATCGGCATATAGGCCTATCTGCCTGCTGGACACCGCGGGCAAGGTGCTTGAGAGGATCATCCTCAACAGACTGGTGAGGTACACGGAGGGTGTACACGGTCTGGCAAGTAACCAGTTCGGCTTCCGGAAGGGCAGGTCCACGCTGGACGCAATCTCTTCCGTCATCAAGACGGCGGAGGTAGCAATCCAGCGCAAAAGAAGGGGAATACGCTACTGCGCAATCGTCACGCTCGACGTGAAGAATGCTTTCAATAGTGCCAGTTGGGACTCCATAGCGCTCGCGCTCAGGAGCATCCATGTACCGGTGTCGCTGTACAAGACTCTGGAAAATTATTTCCAGAATCGAGTACTTGTTTACGACACGGAGGAGGGTCAGAAGTGCGTCCCAATTACCGCAGGAGTTCCGCAAGGTTCTATCCTGGGCCCGGTGTTGTGGAATGTCATGTATGACGGAGTGTTGAAACTCAAGTTCCCTGTAGGGGTTGTGATCGTCGGCTTTGCAGACGACATAACGCTGGAGGTTTACGGCGAGTCTATCGAGGAGGTCGAGTTGACGGCCGCGCACTGTATACGCAAGGTCGAGGACTGGATGCGCTCCAGGAAACTGGAGCTCGCGCATCATAAGACGGAGGTCACGGTTGTGAACAACCGTAAATCGGAGCAACAGGCGGTGGTCAGAGTCGGAGACTGCACCATCACCTCGAAGCGATCCCTGAAGCTCTTGGGGGTTATGGTGGACGACAAGCTCACGTTCGGGAGTCACGTCGACTATGCCTGTAAGAGGGCCTCATCGGCTATTGCAGCACTATCTCGTATGATGTCCAATAGCTCAGCGGTATATGGCAGCAAGCGTAAACTTCTTGCCAGCGTGGTTTCGTCCATACTTAGGTATGGTGGGCCAGTGTGGTCCAGAGCGCTAGGTACTAACAGTTACCGTGGTAAACTGGAAAGTACCTACAGGCTCATGTGCCTGAGAGTTGCGAGTGCGTATCGTACGGTGTCATACGATGCAATCTGTGTCTTGTCCGGCATGATGCCTATCAGCATCGCCATCAAGGAGGACAGAGAGTGTTTCGACCAACGTGACACAAGGGGCATACGAGGTACCAGAAGGTCATTCTCGATGCCTCGCTGGCAGCGGGAATGGTCCAACTCCACAAAGGGCAGATGAACGCACCGACTCATACCGGAGATATCCGGCTGGGTCGGGAGACGACATGGTGAAGTGAACCTGACCACCTGACACAAATCCTGTCAGGCCATGGTTGTTTCAGGCAATATCTGCACAGGCTCGGACACGCGGTGTCCCCCATGTGTCCCGAGTGCGTCGAGGAGGAGGAGACTGCTGAGCATGTCTTCTTCGTATGCCCCCGTTTCGCAAGAGCGAGGAGCAACATGATGGCTGTGAGCGGGCCTGGCACTACTCCGGACAATCTAGTCCGGAGGATGTGCGACGACCCGGACATCTGGAACGCGGTCTGTGCGGCCACCTCTCAGATTGTTCTGGAGCTGCAACGTGTGTGGCGGGTCAACCACCAACACGCCAGTGGTAGCTAATTACCAGTCTCCAGGTAGTTAGCTAGGAGGTTATAAGAGTAAAGAGGGTGCATCACGCACAAAAGCCACTCCCCGACGTAATACTTAACCGTCGTTCCGGGAAGACCAGGGCTGGAGACTGGAGGGGTTTTAGTGGGTCGGGACAGGGATCAGTAGGTGTCTGGGCGAGTGTAACTACCCCAGCATCTTTCCCCTAGTCTCATCCCCACACCCTGAGTTCTCTTCTCAGGTGTCTGTTTGCAGATTTCCCCGCCACCTTTAAAAAAAAAAAAAAAAAAAACGGGCGGTTATTTATCATCCCCTTTGTCTGTTGGTTCTTCCAAGCTGTCGCTAATAACAGCTTTTACAGCGCTAAACTCTTCGGCACAAATCCGAGTGTGCTGTTAGGTGAGGATGATTTACGCGAATAAGGCCGATGCTATAATGCAAGCGAGGAAGTGTGAAGCACCTTTTTCTCGTGTGGGGAATAATATCAACAATGGGAAAATATATGAAACGGTTTACTTCGTGTTCATCAAGGCATCGGCCTAAGAAATAGCAGAAACGAGGGAGTGTGATCAGTTAATCAGCAGGCTGCCAACAACGCAGGCCAAACCAACAGGACATTCTCAAAACGAACAAAACTAGGCTGTCATGTCTGAACAATCAAAATGCATGCACAAAAATAAGCTGTTAGTTGCAACACAAGACAGCTTCGTTACATGTGTAAGCTTAAGCTGTATGAGAGTTCTCATGAATAGTTCATTCATAAGGCTGTTGAAGTAGAAAGAGAGAACAGTCGTCAGTATAGTGTCACACCGCAGTCTTTTGCAGAAGCCTGATGCAGGGTCTACGAGAGATAACCTATCACGGTCTGCCATTCGTACTTTGGAGAAGGGCTTTGTCATCTAGCAATCGGTATCCAAATTGTTGCAAGTATCTACCAGTAAGGACCGACCTTTTGCTAGGTCGATTAATGTTGTGTACATCGACACTAGCCGGGCAGGTAATTTGAGTCCTTGCACTTCGAGGTGCGTTTAGTCGCAGGCCACCGAAGACGACACCAAAGGCGGGAAATATAGAATGGAATAACTTTCAGTCACTTTCGCGACAATTAACACATGTGTATTGCATAATTGTGTGCTGTGTATCTGAGACGGATGGCCTTTAGGTTTGTTTTTGTTTTAATATGGCTCGACTGTGGTTGTAACGTATCCCATCACATTTGAAATTTCCCGTAATGTTTCCTCACAAGATTCTATTTCGTGATCTAGATCGACGTTAAGATCGGCATTAATAAACTGTTTATCTACTCTTTTGGTTTTTCGTCGTCACTCCGTATTGAGAGCTTAAATAAAAGCTCATTTTCCGGTAAATGGTCCACGGGTATGTCATTGCCCCACGTTTCCGACTATTGGGCTCGAATATTCCAGTGCTTCTCTCATGTTTAAGGACAGTGGTAAATCACGATTTCGCGGAAGCCTTGAGGGCCGCGAAATCCAGCATAGGCCGCGAAATTCACTAAAACCCGCGAAATGCCACGAAAGTAATGAATAACAGCAACATTCTATTCAATCATGAAACATTTCGCTTTGAAACCTGCGAAATTTATGAAAACCAGCTGAACGGACAAAGCTGAATATTAACCCGTAAAGACCCGGCACGAAACGTGTTTTTTGAAAATGCTCGTGCTCAGCACTGGAACGGCCGATTTGGGAAAACTTGGAATTTTATTCAAGGGGAATAGTTGCTCTAAGTTTTGGTAAAGGTGCCACTCCTCTGGACCTCTCCCCGTTTTTGTGAGACACAAATATGTCTGTGTTTTTTTCTAATTTTTCAAACAGATTGAGCAAACACTGGGAATTTTCATACGTATCAATTGCTCCATGTATCAAATCATGGTAGGTAGATGAATTATGTTATGTAAAAGTAAATTTTGAAGTTTCCAAATTATTTCAGTACAAATTCACAAAACTACGTATTTTTTATTAAAAATCGAACAACAAAACCGTTCTTCAAATTTTAGGCTCTATATTTTTGCGGTAAGATCTCCTAAATCCATACGCAATGAAGAATTTATTTAAGAATGCAAACATTTTGAGAAAAACCAGTTTGAATTCACCAAAGTACGTATTTTCATGGAAACCTGATTTTCCCAGTCTCCCACGGTAGGTTTCAACTTTGCTCTTCAATTTCCAAGCTCTATATTTTAAGAGTATCGTCTTTTGAATCCAAAGATGATGAAAGATTTTTTCTAGCTTGCACAGATTTGGAGAAAATCAAGTTTTCATAAGAACTTGTACTTTAGTGAATTTAAACTGGTTTTTTTCTAAATCTGTGCATGCAGATTTATTCAATCTGTCAGCATCTTTGGATTCAGAAATATAAAACTTGAAAATTGAAGAGCTAAGTTGAAACCTACTGTGGGAGACTGAGAAACCCAAGTAACAAAACTGGTTTTATCAAAGTTTTATAGCGCTGTTTTGGCTGTTTTAAGCGCTATAAAACTTTGATAAAACCGAAATTGTTACTAGGGAAATCAGGTTCCCATGAAAATACGTACTTTAGTAAACTTAAACTCGTTTTTCTCAAAATATTTGCATGCTAAAATAAATATTTCATCGCATATTAATTCAGGAGACCTTATTTCAAAAATGTAGAGCTTAAAATTTTAAGAACGATTTTCTTATTTGAATTTTTATGAAAACACGTAGATTTGGGATTTTGTACTGAAATAATTTAGAAACTTTAAAATTCACTCTTACATATCATATTTCATCCACCTGACATGATTAGATACCTGGAGCAATTGATGCGTATGAAAATTCCCAGTGTTTGCACAATTTGTGAAAAAAAAACACAGACATATTTGCGTCTCACGAAAACGGGAAGGGGTACAGAGGGGTGGCACCTTCACCAAAACTTAGAGCAACTATTCCCTTTGAATAAAAGTCCAACTTTTCCCAAATCGGCCGTTCCAGTGCTGAGAACGAGCATTTTCAAAAAACAAGTTCCGTCCCGGGTCTCTACGGGTTAATGGGCACCCAGATAGCAGCGCGACGACTTTTTCTACGCAACCGAAAAGATGAAACAGTACTAAATTGCTCACTTAAAACACGATTTTGTTAATTGTCTTCGAACGATTCGGCTGCTAGATCCACTTGGAGCAATGGTTTTGGTAACCCACATGATAGAATAAAATCCAAGTTGCGAGATGAACTGAGGGCGTACAAGCAAGCCTTTTTCAAATATCGGACAGCAGAGCACAAAGTCATTTTCAATTGACAATTATCAAGTTATAGTGACGCTTTGACCCGTCGCTTTCAATTGAAAAGCTTTTGTATCCTTCCCAAGCTCTTCGTGAGTCACATGAAAACTACTCGGAAGCTCTTGCTTTGATTTTGACAACTGAAGGGCTAAAAACTGATATGAATGCGTTTCAATTGAAAGAAAAGATTATCGCCGTCACTCTCATATGACGATTCTCAATCGAAAATGATAATGAGCGCTAACGGAGACAGGGGGCTTCCATACAGTACTTCACCCGAATATATGGACAAGGGAGAAAAGAAAACCGTGACGATATTAGTGACGAAGTGGTTACGCAGCGCCAGTGATCAACAGCGAAAAAAATTCCGGGATATTGATCGGAATTTGCGTGATATATTTATTGGATGCCATTGCCGTTCTAACTGCGGCTTGCGGTATTAGAAAACTATTATCAAACGACGCCATGCGGTGCTAGTTTCAATTGAGACGCTGAAGGAAATGAGAGTCTCTTTTTCCGACACTCTCTCCGTCAAATGAAATAGTCATCAGTTTCATTTGAATCGACCCGATAAACAACAAACGGGAAAGAGAGAAAGAAGTGATTCGATGACAGCAGCTGGAAGGAATCACGTGAAAAAGAAACTTTTCGAATCGAAATGACAGCGCGGAATGATCAGTTTCATTGTTTTGTTTCGAAAATGTTGAGCCCTGTCCGACAGTGAGATTGGTTTTATAATTTAATTCGGTTCGCGGACCTTTTCTTGAACTTTCCCGGGTTTCAATTGAATATTTATCGATTTCCGGAAACTCGATAGATACGGAACGCAACGTCAGCCAATATTACTTAAATAATACGTGCCTGCCGACACTGCAATAGCACTAAAGACAATTTGATAAAGCATGTACAGTGCCTCCACAATTATGGGTCAGCTACAATTATGGGTCACTTTTACGCAAATACGGATATTCTCACGAAACTGAACAATTTTCATTGGCAGTGGTGTTTTTTATAACTCACTTGTAACCTTATTAATACGATTGAAATGATTCAATGTTGAAAATGTCTCTAAAAGCAATAATTCTGCTCGGTGTAATAAGTGAAGTGACCCATAATTGTAGTAATGTTACATTTTGCGGGGCACTATTGCGGGTCAGTCCATATTTTGGCTATTTTTATTACTTTTGCATGATAATGCATCACGACTTTATAAAATAACGTATCAAGCTTTTACAACAATGAAATAACTTTTATGGAGGTTTTTGATGATTTTATAGACTTAATGATCTTGAATGCCAAAAGTGACCCATAATTGTGTCTTTTGCTATGCAAGTAATATTTTCCTTCCTACCTTAACCGATTTACACACATCAGCTGCAGTGAAACTAATTGTCGATCGAAAGTATACATCAGAACAAGGAAATAGATAGTGAAACATTAGTAGTTGATATTTTTTTCGATTTTATATTCATTTTTGAACATTCAGGCAACACGTTGACTGACCCATAATTGTAGAGGGACTGTACTTTTATGTATTATTATTGGAAAGTAATTATGAATCGTACGGATTAATTACCGGATATTAAATTAAATAGAACAGTTTTCCTTATTTGTACCTAAAAACCTAAATTAACCCACCTAGCGGTCAGACTCAGCCTTTCTCATTCAAACTTTTATTTGTAAAAATAGATTTACATGAATGCTTAAATCCAATATAGGTATTTATATTCACTCTTTGGATTCTAAAATATTGATGTTGTAATTGAAGTATAAAATATGAAATTTGACGTAATGTTAGTGCTTAAGAAATAGTGAAATAAAAGAAATTACTCTTAATTTCGAACAATTTAATCACGAGCGATACCGGGAACGCTCAAATAGTACGATACCACATTTAAATTATGTTGAGGCCATATATATATTGATCAAAGCAGGTATAGTGTTGAATAGACTTTTAATTCCTTTTCTTTCCAAAACTTTTGAACAGCATATCAAATTGTTATGAAGTTTGTTATTTGTAAGTTTGAGATATGACTCGTTTGTATGACACTTGTTAAGTTCAAATAAGTCGTGTAATACTCAAGATAATAGACTTTCGTTGTTTTAACAATTTAATACATAACGGTTGCTTAAGTTTGATTACAATCAAATTTAAAAGGAACATATAGGGCAGCCAAACTTTGAAACCACGTGTTCAATCATGATTCATCAGTTAACCCTTAACTAGCCCGTTCATCTGATATCAATATTGTTGAAATCGGTTGTGTAGTTTCTAAGATAATGAAGTTGCGTGATTTTCACATTTCGATATATTACAGACGAAGTTACAGTCCGATTACAGCAAAATTCGATAGAGTGTTATGAGGCAGCTACACCTTTCATTTGACACTAATTTTGTGGAAATCGGCTCAACCATCTCTGAGAAAAGTGAGTGAGTCCAAGTAGTCTTCGGAATATGTTTCTTTTCATAGCTGAATTTCACATTTTTAAACATAACAGGAAAAGTAATAATCCGATTGCAAAAAATTGATGAGGTCTTATGGGGCAACAAGACCTTCCATATGACCCTAATTTTATGAAAATCGGTCCAGCCATCTCTGAAAAACATGAGTGAGATTGAACAGTCTTCAGAACACGTTTCTTTTCATAACTTTTGAACCACATGTTCAATCTTCATAAAATTTGAAAGTTAAGGGGTTTTTAGGTAGTCCGTTCATTTAAAACCAATTTAGTTCAAATCGGTTGTGTAGTTTCTGAGATATTGATGTTTCGTGATTTTTACATTTTGATACAAAACCTCTAAACTAGAAATCAGATTACAATAAAGTTCAATAGGGTCTTATAAGGCAACTAGACCTTTCATTTACAATTAATTTCATTGAAATCGGTCCAGCCATCTCTGAGAAAATCGAGTGAGATTGGAAGAGCGTTACACGCACACACTTACATGCAAAAAATGCTCAGCTCGTCGAACTGAGTCGAGTGATATACGACATTCGGCCCTTTTGAGCACCTTTATACCTTTAGTTTTTGCAGTGATTGCTATACCTTTCTAGGAGAAAGGCAAAAAGTGAAATGATAGAAATGACTTTTTATTTCAACTTCAATCCTGAGCATGGCCGCAAACATTGAAATAGTTAAATATCAAATTTAAATGATGTTGAGGCCACATATTTTGATCGTAGCTATAGTTATAAACCGTCTGCGGGTTACGTTTCTTTCTTTAACTTTCAAACCACATGTTTAAACATTATGAAATTTATTGTTTAAGGGTTTAAAAGGCCATTAATTAGAATTCAACTATGTTCACAGCTTCTGAGATATAGAGCGATTTTTACATTCTGACACAGCGCCAAAACTCAAAGTTTGATTACAATGAAATTCAATAGCAACCTAAGCGGCAACTAAACCCTTCATTTGACACCAAGTTAGAAAGAATCGGTCAGACCATCTCTGAAAAAAGTGAGTGCGAAAATAAGGTGCACATACACACATACACACCCACACACAAACATATACACCTATACATGCATATATGCAGAAAATGCTCGATTTGTTGAACTGAGTCGAGAAGTATATGACATTCGGCCATTTGGATCACTGTTCTACCTTTTAATTAGCCAATAGCCAGTGATCGTTGGGAGAAAGTCAATATGTTTACTTTCATTATGTGATTTCACATATTTATAAACAACGGACAAAGTTACAATCCGATTACAATGAAATTCAATTGTAACCTATGGGACAACTTGACCTCTCATTCGACACTAATTTTGTGAAAATCGGTTTAGCCATCTCTAAGAAAAAAGAGTGAGTTTAACAACCTCAGGATAACTTTTCATTACATAACTTTTGAACCATACGTTCAATCATAACGAAATTTTAACGTTGAGGGTTTTGAAGACAGCCCGATCATTTGAAACCAGTTTTATTGAAATCGGTTGTGTGGTTTCTGAGATATTGATGTTTCGTGATTTTTACATTTTGAAACATAACCTCTAAACTAGAAATCAATTACAATGAAATTCAATAGCAACCTATGGCGCAACTAGACCTTTCATTTGCAATTATTTTATGAAAATCGGCCCAACAATCTCTGAGAAAAGTTAGTGAGAAAAAAAGTTGCACATACATACACACACACATACACACATACACATACACACATACATACATACATACAGAAAATGCCCAGTTCGTCGAAAGGGGTAGAGTGGTATATGACCTTCGGCCATTGGGACCACTTTTATACATTTGGTTTTTCTGGTGATTGCTATACCTTTCTAGGAGAAAGGCAAAAAGTAGGAGGGTAATATCTAAGACACAAACGCATGACGTTGGACTGCGGTATTTTTAATATTCCATTAAAATGGATAGAAGACGAAATTGTATTTCTGGTATTTTCTGCAATTTTATCTAACAGTGCACTTTAATATGCTGAGACGTTAAGTGTTATGATTAGTAGAAAAAACCTAAATTAATCCACCTAGCGGTCGGATTCAGCCTTTCTCATTCCAAGTTATTATTTGTAAAAATAGGTTTACATGATTGCTTAAATCAATAAAGGTATATTCACTCTTTGGGTTCTAAAATATTGATGTTGTAATTGAAGTATAAAATATGAAATTTGACGTCATTTTAGTGCTTAAGAAATAGCGAAATAAAAGAAACGACTCTTAATTTCGAACAATTCAATCACGAGCGATACCGGGAACGTTCAAATAGTACGGTACCACATTTAAATCATGTTGAGGCCATATATATTGATCAAAGCAGGTATAGTGTTGAACAGTCTCTGAATTTCTAGTC